>NC_083577.1:63475740-63608240 GCF_027579695.1 Neoarius graeffei | reverse complement strand
CTGTGACTGTCTGTCTCTCTCTCTTTGTGTCTCTCTCTGTTTGTCTGTGTCTCTCTCTCTCTCTCTCTCTGTCACCGTGTGTGTCTGTCTCATGTCTGTGTGTGTCTGTCTCATGTCTGTGTGCGTGTCTGTCTGTCCCCATGTGTCTGTCTGTCTGTGTGCGTGTCTGTCTGTCCCCATGTGTCTGTCTGTCTGTGTGTGTCTCTGCTTTGTCTGTCCCCATGTGTCTGTGTGTCTTTGTGTGTGTGTGTCTCTCTGTATGTCTGTGTGCATGTCTGTCTGTCCCCATGTGTCTGACCCTCTCTGTCTGTGTGTCTGTCTGTCTCTGTCTGTCCCCATGTGTCTGTCCCTCTGTGTGTGTGTGTGTCTCTGCTCTGTCTGTCCCCATGTGTCTGTGTGTCTTTGTGCGTGTCTCTCTCTGTGTGTGTGTGTCTCTCTGTCTGTGTGCGCGTCTTATGTCTGTGTGCATGTCTGTCTGTCCCCATGTGTCTGACCCTCTGTGTGTGTGTCTGTCTGTCCCCATGTGTCTGTCTGTCTCTGTGTCTCTCACTCTGTGTCTGTATGTCTGTGTCTCTGTCCCCATGTGTCTCTCTGTGACTGTGTGTCTCTCTCTCTCTCTCTCTCTCTCTCTCTCTCTCTTTTTGTGTCTGTCTCCCTGTCCCCGTGTGTGTCTCTGTCTGTGTCTCTCTCTCTCCATCACCGTGTGTGTCTGTCTCTGTCTGTCCCATGTGTGTCTGTCTCTGTCTTTTTGTGTGTCTCTCTCTCTGTCTCTCTCTCTGTCACCGTGTGTGTGTCCCCATGTGTCTCTTTCTCAGTGTGTGTGTGTGTGTGTGTCTCTGTCTCTCTCTGGGGTTTTTTTTGTGTCTCTCTCTGCGTGTCTGTCTCTCTCTTTTTTTGTGTGTCTGTCTTTGTGTCTCTCTCTATCCCCATGTGTGTGTCTCTCTCTCTCTGTATGTCTGTGCGTCTCTGTGTCTGTCTGTGTCTCTCTCCTTCTGTCTCCATGTGTCTCTCTCTCTCTGTATGTCTGTGCGTCTCCTTTCCTTTCTCTGTGTCTGTCTCTGTGTGTCTCATTGTCTGTTTCCGTCTCTCTCTCCTTGTCTGTCTTAGTATGTTTGTCTGTATGTCTGTTTCCTTTGTGTGTCTCTCTCCTTCTGTCTCTCCTGTCTCTCTCCTTGTCTGTGTGTCTCTTAGTATTTGTGTCTGTCTGTGTGTCCTCTCTTTCTCTGTCTGTATGTCTGTGTTTCCTTTCTCAGTGTGTCTCTCTGTCTGTGTGTGTCTGTCTCTCTCTGTCCCCATGTGTCTGTGTGTCTCTCTCTGACTGTGTGTGTGTGTGTGTCTCTCTCTCTCCGTGTGTCTCTCTTTGTGTCCTCTCTCTCTCTGTGTCTGTCCTCTCGCTTTGTCTGTGTGTCTCAGTATGTCTGTCTCTCGCTGTCTCTGTGTCCATCTCGCGCACGCTCGCTCTGTGTCCATCTCTCGCGTGCTCGCTCTGTCTGTGTCTGTCATTCACTCACTGTCTGTCCCCCCATCTGTGTCTCTGTCTCTCTCTCTCCTTGTCTGTCTCTTAGTATGTTTGTGTCTCTCTCTCTGTGTATGACTGTGCCTCTGTCTGTCTCTGTGTGTCTGTCTCTCTCTGTCCCCATGTGTGTCTCTGTGTGACTGTCTCTCTCTGTCTTTTTGTGTGTCTGTCTCCCTGTCCCCGTGTGTGTGTCTCTCTCTCTCTCTCTCTCGCTCTCTCTGTGTCTCAGTATGTCTGTGTCTCTCGCTGTCTGCGTGTCCGTCTCGCGCGCTCGCTCTGTGTGTCTCTCTCTCTCTCTCTCTCTCTCTCTCTCTCTCTCTCTCTCTCCTTGTCTGTGTCTCTTAGTATGTTTGTTTCTGTCCTCTCACTTTGTGTCTCAGTATGTCTGTCTCTCGCTCTTTGTGTGTCCATCTCGTGCGCTCACTGTGTGTGTCTGTGTCTCTTAGTATGTTTGTGTCTGTCCTCTTGCATTGTGTCTGTGTGTCTGTCTCTCGCTCTGTCTGTGTCTGTCTCGCACGCTCGCTCTGTCTGTGTCCCCCTCTATGTGTCTCTCTCTCTCACGGTTTCTCAGTGTGTGTGTGTCTGTCTGTCTGTGTGTCTCTTTTTCTCTTTGTGTTGCTCTCTCCCTCTTTTTCTTAATGTCTCTCGTGTGTGTCTTGTTTGTCTCCCTGTGTCTGTCTTTCTCTCTGTCTGTCCGTCCCCCATGTGTCTGTGTCTCTCTCTCTCTGTGTCTTTCTCAGTGTGTGTGTGTGTGTGTGTGTGTGTCTCTCTGTCCCCGTGTGTGTGTCTCTCTCTATGACTGTCTGTCTCTCGGTGTCTTTTTGTGTGTGTCTCTCTCTCTGTCCCCGTGTGTGTGAGACTGTGTGTGTGTGTGTGTGTGTCTCTCTCTCTCTCTCTCTCTCTCTCTCTCTCTCTCTCTCTGTATGTATGTCTGTGCACCTCCTTTCTCTGTGTCTGTCTCTGTGTCTCTCTCTCTCTGTCTGTGTGTGTTTGTCAGTGTGTCTGTCTGTGTCTCATTGTCTGTCTCCCTCTCTCTCCTTCTGTCTCTCTCCTTGTCTGTGTTTCTTAGTATGTTTGTTTCTGTCCTCTCACTTTCTGTGTGTCTCCGTATGTCTGTCTCTCGCTCTGTATCCATCTCGTGCGCTTGCTGTGTGGGTCTCTGTCTGTGTCTCTCTCTCTCTCTCTGTCACTGTGTGTCTGTCTGTGTCTCCTTCTCTGTGTCTCTTAGTATGTTTGTGTCTGTCCTCTTGCATTGTGTGTGTCTCAGTATGTCTGTCTCTCGCTCTGTCTGTATCTGTCTCGTGCGCTCGCTCTGTCTGTGTCCCCCCCGTGTGTGTGTCTCACTTTTTCTCATTGTGTGTCTGTTTGTCTCTTTCTCTCTGTGTTGCTCTCTCCCTCTTTCTGTCTTAATGACTGTTTCTCGTGTGTCTTGTCTGTCTGTCTCTCTGTGTGTGTCTGTCTCTGTCAGTGTGTCTCTCTCTGTCCCCATGTATCTGTGTGTGTGTGTGTGTCTCTCTCTCTGTCTTTGTGTGTGTGTCTCTCTACTGACAGATGAGTGCACTACCTTTTTTTTTTTTTTATCTTGCAGCATATGTCTATCTTCCTAAGGTTTACAGCAGATCCTTAGGCAAAAACATCTGGCCTTTGGCCTCAGTGACTTATCTCTGATCTCACTGTAGGGTAAAGCTAGAATGTGAGGTCTCTGATGAATTTCTGTGACACCTTGCTTTGCCTTCAGGATTCATCATTGTATGATCTAACTACACAGCTACTCAAGATGGCAACTACACAATGAGACTGAGAAAGCAAATAGTATCTGATGGTTCTCATGGTGACCTGGTCAACCCATAACATATGAAACCCTTTTAATGTATGAAGTAAAAACATGGGATAGAGAGGGTGCTACGGTGCATGAACCTCCATGAGATGTCTAAAACGTGAGACTGGATATGATGCAGAATTCACATGGCAGCAAGTCCATATTGTTATGAAAAGCCCAAGCTCAGACATTTAGCTAGTTACATTACATTAACAGCATTTAACAGACGCTCTTAGCCAGAGCAACGTACATCATACCCAGAGCAGCCTGGGGAGCAGTTGGGGGTTTGGTGCCTTACCATTCCTTCAGCCATTTCTGCTCATCCAGGGAATCGAACCGGTGACCTTTTTGGTCCCAGAGCTGCTACTTTAACCATTAGCACATGACTTATTAGTTAGCAACATGGATTCAGATTTTGTACATGTCAGTGGTTCCATTTCAGCATCCCCGCATCATCACCAGGAATGTCACAACAGGTTAATCCAGTGGCTGTAATTCCCACTGGAGCCGTGGCAAAGATTATCTTTAATGTTACCGGGTCACCAGAGGATAGATTGACATTTCAGCGTTACCGTTTTGCTCCCATTCCCATGGGACATCATAATAGCGATAAATACATGGTTTTCAGTGAATGTAAATGGTGTGTGAGAGAGAGAGAGAGAGAGAGAGAGTGATGTGTCCTTTTCTAGTGTTATGGTATGTGATCTCACATTTTTTTCCATTATTTACAGTGTGATTTACTTTGACATTATTATTTATTTACATTTTTGGGTTTGATTGTTTTCTCGACAGTGATCATACATGGATTCGATCTAAAATTTGCAGAAGTTTTCATTGATCTTAAGTTTCTGGCTTAGCTAAAGTAGAGCTGATACACACATTACTAAGCACAATAGTCATGAAGCAGCCAGCATAATGTCATAGCAGTCCTATATTGTATAAAACAAGGAAAAAATGTCAGTCTTCTCTCTCTTTCGGTGCTAATTTCCAGTTTTTCAAATCAGCTGAGAGTTCTAACAAGTAGGGACCTACCATGTGTGTTGTACTTTTTAATTTGAAAATACTATTTACAGAAGAATGCACCATGTCAAGTTTTATTTCTCACCAACCCTATGTTTATTGATTACCATCTCACCCAACCTTTCTCCTTCATACTTCATGAGAGCATGTGACTACAACATACAGCAGTGCAACAGGATGAAACACTGAGTGACCACAAAGACTTCGTCACTCTTTTGCACTCTTTCTGTTAAGAGGATCTGTCGTGAAATAATGAACATTTATTTAAATTAAAATAAATAGGCCTGTATTGCTACAAAAAATAAGCTTAGCAAGGTCACAAAGTAAGAAGAAAGGAAGAATGAGCAAAAATAATGCAGTTGCATGCCGGGTTGTGATTGGTCTGTGAAGCTGTGCTGTGATTGGCTGTGATCTTTTGCAATTAAAAAAAAAAGCAAAATTTGGGATGGTTCACAGTGTGAGGTTGGAATTCTTGATTTGCTATCTGTAGTCGGATAGGTGTTCTAGATGACGGGTTTTTTTTTTTTTTTTTTAATATGACTGACGTAAGAAGGTCAAAATTTACTGCAATGTTTTGCTTTTACTTTCTTTGGGTTGTAATTATGGAAGTAATTAAGCACTAAATCATATAAACAAGTAAAGTGTCTTGCAAAAGTATTCATCCCCCTTGGTATTTGTCCTGTTTTGTCGCATTACAAGCTGGAATTAAAATGGATTTTTGGAGAGTTAGCACCATTTGATTTACACAACATGCCGACCACTTTAAAGGTGCAAATTGTTTTATTGTGACACAAACAATAATTAAGATGAAAAAACAGAACGCTGGAGTGTGCATAGGTATTCACCCCCTTTCGTATGAAACCCCTAAATAAGAGCTGGTCCAACCAATTCACTTCATAAGTCACATAATTAGTTGATTAAGACCCACCTGTGTGCAATCAAAGCGTCACATGATCGGTCACATGATGTCTGTATAAATCAACCTGTTCTGGAAGGACCCTGACTCTGCAACACTACTAAACAAGCAACATGAAAACCAAGGAGCCTCCAAACAGGTCAGAGACAAAGTTGTGGAGAAGAATAGATCAGGGTTGAGTCATAAAAAAAAAAAATTCCGAACTTTGAATATCCCAGGGAATATCATTAAATCCATGACAGCAAAATGGAAAGAATATGTCATCACTACAGACCAAGACAAGAGAAGGCCGCCCACCAAAACTCGCAGACCGGGCAAGGAGGGCATTAATCAGAGATGCAACAAAGACACCAAAGATAACACTGAAGGAGCTGCAAAGATCCACAGTGGAGATAGGTATATCTGTCCATAGGACCACTTTAAGCCATGCACTCCACAGAGTGGGGCTTTATGGAAGAGTGGCCAGAAAAAAGCCGTTTGGAGTTTGCCCAACAGCATGTGGCAGACTCCCCAAACACTTGGAAGAAGATTCTCTGGTCAAATGAGACTAAATTTGAACTTTTTGGCCATCATGGGAAATGCCATGTGTGATGCAAACCTAACACCCTGAGAATACCATTCCTACAGTGAAGCATGGTGGTAGCAGCATCATGGTGTGGGGATGGTTTTTCATCTGCAGGGACAGGAAAGCTGGTCAGGACTGAAGGAAAGATGGATGGCACTAAATACAGGGTAATTCTGGAGGAAAACCTGTTTAGGTCAGCCAGAGGTTTGAGACTGGGACAAAGGTTCGCATTCCAGCAGGACAATGACCCTAAACATACTGCTAAAGCTACACTGGAGTGGTTTAAAGGGAAACATTTAAATGTCTTGGAATGGCCTAGTCAAAGCCCAGACCTCAATCTAATTGACAGTCTGTGGCATAACTTGAAGATTGCTGTACACACCAACACAACCCATCGAACTTGAAGGAGTTGGAGCAGTTTTGCCTTGAGTAATGGGCAGCAATCCCAGTGGCTAGATGTACTAAGCTAATAGAGACATACCCCAAGAGACTTGCAGCAAAAGTTGGCTCTACAAAGTATTGACTTGGGGCAAATACCTATGCACACTCCAGATTTCTGTTTTTTTTTTTTTTGTTTTCCAATCTTAATTATTGTTTGTGTCACAAGTTTGCAAGTAGTAGGCATGTTATGTAAATCAAATGGTGCTAGCCCCCCAAAAATCCACCAAAGGGGGATGAATACTTTTGCAAGACACTGTACCTATGCTGAATTTGGCTATCCTCTTTGTAAGGATGCCAAGAGCACTGAATCAGGACCTGCATGTGTAGCTACAAATAGACCAAACTGTTGAAAGGTCAAAATCATCACATAGAACCACGATTTTCATAACACGAGTTAGTGAGGAGCACCTTTTAACGCAATCTCCAGGAGGAGTGTCCGATAACCTTCCCATTTTTCTCGTGTCATATAAAACCAAATGCGGAGTCAAAACAAAAACCTGAAGCTCCTCCATTGTTGCTGCAGTTGTTGGTGTTTACTGTTAAGACTAGGATTATGTGAGGAATGAGGTCATCACCCTATAACCACCAGAGAGCTCGTCCAAGGGGTCATGTTACATGACGGGGGAAACTCCACAAGCTTGTGGATCACTCTGGATTCAGTTTAGTCGATGTAGTTTATTGTCCAGTGAAAAAGTAACATATGTGTGCTGTTCACACACTAATATTGCCATGTGCATTTCACAGCTGGAAGTGCACAGGAAACAAGGAACTCTGGAAATGCTTAGCATCCCTTGTAAATGTGTGCGTGTTTGCTTGAGCAAAGTAGTAAGTGAAGAGTGCCTCAGCAATAAAGGATCTGACATGGTACTATGCAGGTGTGGACCAGCAAGCTGTACTATACACGCATGCCATGAATAGTACACATTTAATTTTATGCAGTTGGGAAGAGACGAAAGTGGGTTTTGTTTTGTTTTTAAAAAAATCCATTTAAAGAGTGGCTGTGTTTTCTTCTCTGAAGGATGATGAAACAATAATGTGCTGGAAGAGCATAGATTTTCTTGGGAACATTACAGTAGAATATGTATCTTTAGACCATGGAGACTCTAAAATTTGTGACTTTGAGATGTACAGACTATTCATAGATGTAGTTAGACCTTATGCTTAGACTGTCATCAGCTTGAATTCTCAAGTAGACTTGGCAGAGCATTAAAAGGCCAACTGTACAGCGTCATTTAGACTAATTCAATGCTCATCACTGACTTGGATACATTTGGATTGGAAGACATTGTAGTGTTTCAAGTCTCAACCAAAGCTATGAATACCAACAGGGCTTTCAGTGAATTAGGGTGTTTTCACACTTGGTCCCTTTCAGCCATCTAACCGAACTCAGATCGATGACTCAGCATTTTTTGCACATATGTGAACACTCCAACCGTACCCAGACCCGTTTAAAGCGAACCGAACTGAGACCACCTCAGGAGGTGGTCTCAGTACGGTTTGCTAAAAATCAACGGTACGGTTCGCCTAATCTGCGCATTGTGAACAAAAAGCGCACCGGGTTCACTTCGCCTTTTTCACTGTAGTTTAACCTTCTTCGTTTGCCGTAGTTGGTCACGTGACTGGAGCAGGGAAACTCAACTTCCTTTTGGAACTTACCACAGCCGCTTTACAGTTCTCTGAACTGATGACTGACTGATGAGTCGGCCACAATAAAAAAGTGAGCATGGCAGCAGACATTTTGATTCAAGAGAAAATTACCCAGAATTCCGTGCACTGGGGGTCTGAGGGCTCTAGAGGACCTGGTGTGAACAGAAAGAGGACTGAGGCCCCATCAAAGCTTAACTGGACCAGAAAGAGAACCCAGTCCTCTTTGTAATAAATTCACAGTGTGAACACAAAGAACTGAGTTCTTTTTCTGTTGGTCCACTTTTTGGTCCACTTAAAGAGGACCGAGTCCGGTTCCTTTAAAGGGGACCAGGTGTGAAAACACCCTTACTTTTTGAACGATGCTGTATGGCAGTGTTGGAGTTGAGTCTATCTGACGTCACATTACCCTTCCTGGGCAAACAGCTAACACCCATACCATCCGCAAGAGATCTGGGCGTTATACTGGACTCCAGCCTGACTTTTACTGATCATATTTCTGCACTGTCTTCATCACTTTTGTCTAGTCTACGTCAAATAAGTAGGGTCCGTCACTTATTCTCCAAAGAAGTTTTGTATGTAATTTTGAACTCTCTTGTCTTTAGCAAATTGATGTACTGCTCTACGATCTGGTTTGGAACTTTTCAAACAAAACATCCACAAGCTGCAACTTATGCAAAACTTTGCTGCACGAATACTTTACTAATACTAGAAAATATGACCAGATTTCTCCTATACTAAATGAGCTTGGTTGGCTGACTGTAGATAATGTTACGCCTGTGCGATGTTAATCTGGTTTTAAATGTTTAAATAACTTGGCACCTAACTACTTAAAGCATATACGCAGAGCCATGGCCTCACTTTCGTTTATAAATGCCTTGAGACCTCGAGAATGGCACAGGAATAGTTTTAAGCATTAACAATAAATCTAATATTGTAAATTTTATAATTCAAGTGATTTATATAGGTAGCGGTCTGAGTGAATGGCCTTGACGTCCGTAACGTCACAACAGGAAGTCTATCGGTCTCATCGTCATTTCCGCTATGCTAAAACACAGAGCTGACTGCAACTCCGATCCTCTATTTTGAGCTAATTTATCACCATGCCACATAGATGTTTTGCTGGCAGGTGCAGCAACACCACAGAAGGTGGATTTATGTTGCATTCATGGCCCAAGAATGTTCAAACTGCAAAGATTTGGACGCGTTTTGCGAGAAGTTCACGGGCACATTGGGCGCCTACGAAGCGGTCTCTCCTCTGCTCTGCACATTTTACTGAAGACTTGTACGAGACCTCTGATCTGTTGAGGAGCGTTGGCTATAAGCCCGTATTGAAAAAGGGTGCAGTACCAACAGTTAAAGAAAAGGAAAGTGTATATTTATTTGACTTCATTCATAAATAAATAAATCAGTCTTAGTTGAGCCAGTCGGTAACGGTATTTCTTACTTTCACCATAAATGTTTATTTATATGACTTTGGTCTATAGCTGTCAAAGGCCTCGGCCTTAAAACCGGTTCCTGCTGTGACGTCACGCACTCAGGGCTGGTTGGCTGAGCGGGGCAGCTCCAATGCCAACTTTGTGGTTGATTTTAACTCCAAATATATATTTTTTAATTCCCATTTATGCAGCATACAAGAGTCAAGGATGGAGATGCTATTCACTCAGAAATGTATTTAAAAATAAAGGTTCTGCGTATCTCCTGTAAGTACAAGGCTTACCAAACGTTCTGACGTTCATAGGTATAATACCAGACGCAAGGATCTCTTAAATGTACCTAAGTGCCTCACTGCAACAGCGCAGCGCGCCTTTTTCTTCAGAGCCATAAATTCTTTTAATGAATCATCACCGGAAGTAAGGAACGCTACAGCACTCACTCAGTTCAAGAGGCAAGCAATACAAGAACTGAAAAGATGCTGATTTTAATTTTGTACATATGCGTATATTATTATTTTACATCATTTATTCTAGTACTATATAATTTTAATATATTTTAATTAAGGATGTAGTTTTCTTTATTTTAATATTAACCTTCATGTAAATTAATTCTGAAATACCCATTTGGGAGAATTAATAAAGGTGTATTGTAGTCTCGAGTCCTCAGTGTTCAAGTCCAGGGGCCTCATGTACAAAGCTTGCGTACGCACAAAAAAGCTACGTACGTCACTTTCTGCGCAAACATTCGTATGTACAAAGATTGACTTGGCGTGGAAAAGTGCGGTACTCTACGCAAACCTCACAGCTGGCGTACGCACATTTCTGGTGCATCTTGGTACTTGGCGACACTTGGAGGCAAAGCAACGCAACTACATTTAGGCCTACTCGGTCAAGAGTCATGACATGGCGATAAGAGGCATCCAAAAATGCATCGGAACATCAGGATGCGTGAATTGAAATGTATGTCAGTCATACGACATTGTCGAGACACATAATGCGAGACTGTTGGGTAAATGCCAACAGATCCTTCAACCATCCCTTCCATATTGTAATTACGGGAAATGAGAAACCCCAGCAATATCATTTCGATATTATTCCCATTGACTATTGGTTAATTAATTAAATTAAAGAATGCACATGCAGGACCATGCATTGCAGCTAGCTTAATAGATCTTCCTCGCGCATTTGCCGCGAAGTGTCAGACTGAAATATTATTAGTTGATGTTGCGTGGGGTAGCCTTATCACATAATTACCAAGATCAGTATATGAAACGATTTCCAAGTGCGTACAAATCAGACACAACCGCGGTGTGTGGCGTGTTACACAATGTGGCGCAGCGGCACGGCGTGCCAATAATGGAGCGAGACCTGCTGGAGGACCCAGACCCTGGGCCTCACAACGAGGTGCCACAGCGACATGGAATACAAATCCGGCAGCGCTTAATAGCCACAATGTGAAAAGGTAAGGACAGACGGGACACGGGACACCATTCATTTTTTAAGATATTCTTTTAACGTGTTATTCAGTTCCTTCAATTCCTCGCGGATTCCCTTGAGATTGTCGTTAATCGCCTCTATCCCCTTTAAAATTTCCCCCTGCGACTCAAGGACCGCGCGTGTCTCACCCGGCCTGTGGACCCGACGACAGGGGCAGGCGGTGGAGAAGGGGGGCAGGTGACAGTGACGCTGGATCCGCTCGGCTGGGGGTCCTCTTCCTGCTCGGGTGGGATGGACTGGGGGCCTCCTGTTGTTCCCTGGCACCCTGCTAGAATACATTTGTCATTAAAATCCTATTGTGGAAAATATGTGCACATGTTTTATTTCTGGTTACATGTGGCTAGGAATATTGGGCCTACTAAGAGAGGAAGACATTTCCTCAAATACAGGGTGTCCCCGAAAAAATGTACACATTAGAGCACTAAAGGTGTTTTTTTTTTGTTTTCAAAACCCATGTAACTCAAATAGACACTCATTGTGGCGCAGGCACTGCGGACGATGCGAATCATACCGTTATCTTGGTATAGGCTACATTCACATTCAGTGGCATACAATCAGTGACCGTTGCATGTCTCATAGCATACACTTTGAACATCACTTTAATTGGAGGTGACAGAACAATTAAGTGATGTATGTGAATTCTATTACACTGTGCTAAAGGCAGGGATTAACGCGAATAAATGTTAATGTTAAATGTTAATAATAAATGTTAAATGTTAATTTGAGGGCGGCACGGTGGTGTAGTGGTTAGCGCTGTCGCCTCACAGCAAGAAGGTCCGGGTTCAAGCCCCGTGGCCGGCGAGGGCCTTTCTGTGTGGAGTTTGCATGTTCTCCCCGTGTCTGCGTGGGTTTCCTCCGGGTGCTCCGGTTTCCCCCACAGTCCAAAGACATGCAGGTTAGGTTAACTGGTGACTCTAAATTGACCGTAGGTGTGAATGTGAGTGTGAATGGTTGTCTGTGTCTATGTGTCAGCCCTGTGATGACCTGGCGACTTGTCTAGGGTGTACCCCGCCTTTCGCCCGTAGTCAGCTGGGATAGGCTCCAGCTTGCCTGCGACCCTGTAGAACAGGATAAAGCGGCTAGAGATAATGAGATGAGAGATGTTAATTTGATTAACGCGAGATTTCTAACATTTAATTAACATTAACGCGTTAGTAAAAGTTGCCATGTCTTTTACCTAACGCGGGCCTTACTGCAGGTCTATTTATACTAATTAACATATTCAGTGTGGAATAATTGAGGGAGGAGACGGGGCGGGGAACGGGGCTCGTGCATGTGCGCCGAATTCCACGTTGATTGGGATGTACAACAGGAGAGTGCGTGGAAACCTTCGTACGCACTGATTGATACATCCGGATTTTTTTGGTCGTACGCAAATTTCCCGATTTTGACGTGCGCACATATTTAGTGGGAAATCCACGCAGGTCTTTGTACATGAGGCCCCTGGTCACTAAAAAAAAATTTCTAGCCGAGTCCAAGTCAAGTCCACTATTGATTTCGAGTCGAGTTTGAGAACAAGACTCCAACCGCACCATTTGACGGTGGCTGTTTTAGTGCCACTAACGTTAGTTTGTTCCTGAACATGACGTATGAACAGGTGAATGTACGTTCTCTCTGTCAGGGAGTGTGAAGCATTCTGTCAGAGATGGTTGTGTTTATTAATACAAGTGAAGACGGGTAAACGATCCAGAATGGCAGGCAAAACTGTAAAACAGTGAGACGGGCAATAGGTCGAGCGAGGCACAAACGGGCTATTGTAGACTCGGCGGAATCAAAGACGAGAAACAGGAAATCGGGGATCAGGAAACCAAATAAGGATCAGTAATGTGTCAGCAATGCAACTCAATACTTCGCAAAGTAAGTGTGCTTTCAGTTTTTATGTAGGTGTGCTGATTGCGCTTTAATCCTGTGCAAGTGCGAGTCATTTACGGCGCACGCGCAAGAGTCTGCTTGGCGCATGCATGCTGTCCGGAGCACGCCTGAGAGTCTATCTGATGCATGTGCCAAGATGCACAGATGTGACACACTTGCACGAAATTAGTGCAAAAATTTAACGTTGATTATATCTTATGCCAAATTATGGCATGTTAGAAAAAGTAAAGAAAAAATCTGAGTCCTCATCTCCGTTTTATGAGTTCGAATGCAGTTAATGCACGAGTCCGAGTCATCAGTGCTCAAGTCCAAGTCAAGTCACGAGTCCTTAAAATTAGGGCACAAGTCGGATTCGAGTCCAAGTCCTGGACTCTGGTACTACAAGCTTGCTGTATGGCTAATCTGTGGTTTGTCTCATTCCCCCCCCCCGAAAAGTGCATGCATACACTAGTGCAGAGCAAAGCTATATTTATCTACACTGTCAGAAACTGGGGTACGGTAGGAGACTGTTTCTGTCCCCCAAGGTACAGTCTACACTATTGTACCCCCTAGGGCTCATTGTTGGACCTCAAGTATACTTTTTGTTAGGGCCAAAAGGGTACATGCATGTTCCCAAGAAGCATTTATTTGTCACACAGTGAAATTTAACCCATCTGAAGCAGTGAACACACACGTGCGCGCGCACCCAGAGCAGTGGGCAGCTATGTTACAGTACCCAGGGAGCAGTTGTGGGTTAGGTGCCCTTGCTCAAGGGCACTTCAGCCCAACCTCAGGCCATAGCTGCCCCATGTTAACCTAACTGCAAACTCCACATAGATAGAAAGGCCCCTGTTGACCACTGGGCTCAAACCCAGAACCTTCTTGATGTAAGGTGATGGTGCTAACCACTACACCACCGTGCCACCTGTAAATAAAGGGTACAAATACCCTAGAGGGTACTGCTCCAATGACGAGCCCTTGTACCCCTGAAGGTACAGTAATGCACTTTATTTTCTGAGTGTGTAGTTATTTTGTAACCATTTTACATATTTCTAACGTTCCATCAGGATTCTGAGAATGCTGTTCCCTGTTTTTTCCTCCCCAAGTCCCACCCACTAGATAACTAACTCAAGTCTGTTCCCTAAGTCTCCCTGATCACACGACTGCTACAAACTGACCCATGAAACCAGCCTCTACATCTTTTCAGACTGCTGCTCATGCATCACAGGGCGGCATAACTCATTCAAACGAACATGCTCTTCCACATACTTGAGCTCAAGGATGTCCACACTCGGCCAGTGTCACACTGACAGCAGAGAGAGAGTATGCCATGTCTCCTACTCATGCCCCTTTTCCACCAAAGCAGTTCCAGGGCTGGTTCGGGGCCAGTGCTTAATTTGGAACCGGGTTTTCTGTTTCCACTGACAAAGAACTGGCTCTGGGGCCAGAAAAACCAGTTCCAGGCTAGCACCAGCTCTTTGCTGGGCCAGAGGAAAGAACCGTTTACGTCAGCGGGGGGGCAGAGTTGTTAAGACCAACAACAATAACAAGACCGCAAAAGATCGCCATTATTAAGCGACGAGAAGCAGCAGCTGTACAAACGCGAAGTCATGCATTATTATTGTTGCTGCTGCTGTTGCTTCTTCCGTGTTGTTTTTGCTTCGATATTCGCGCCAAGGTTTATGCAAACGTAGCGACGTATACAGCGACGTAATGACGTGGCTTCCCTTAGCACCGCGAGCTATGGAAAAGCAAACTGGTTCTCAGCTGGCTCGCAAGTTGAACGAGTTGTGAACCAGCACCAGCACTGGCCCCGAACCAGCCCTGGAACTGATTTGGTGGAAAAGGGGTATCAGAGAGCACGGCCAGTTTTGCTTTCTTGTACTCCCGGCCATGGGAGGCACACGGCATCGTGGATTCAAAGTCAACGATGGAGTGAATATTTGTTTGTTTTTTGTTTCTTTTGTGGCATTCAGAAGCCGATTCCGAGCACGTTTGGCAAGAAAGGTGGTAGAGAAACTTTTTGCTTCTTAAAGCTTAGGTGGTTTTCTCCCATAGCTTGATTTTTCTGCTGGTTTGCATCTATTTTGTCAGAATTCTGAGGTCAGCAAGAGGTGCACACTAAATGTCAGTTTTCATGTGTTGGTGGTGTTCCTGTCCCAAATTTAAGATGTGAAGAGACACAGTGCACTCCGTGCCAGAAAAACTGAGTCACATGTCCAGGAGTCCATCTTTAAAGCATAAAATTTGTATTTTAGACTTGTTTTTAATCAAGAAAACGGTTTCTGTTCAAATCCGGTATGGTTTGGAACTACCTATAGTCTACCATAATCCATCGCCTTGCATTGTATTTTCGTCTGATTCTCTTCAGGCACAACACTGAACTGATGTCTTGATGTTTTTCAGTGTTTGTCGAGGCTTTGGAGCTGGCAGTGCAAAGGGAGAGGTTCTCATCACCAATGAGGCAGATGGTGAAACGCTCTTTTTGATTAGGAGGACAGAAGAGATGCTTTGGTCTGATCAGAACAAGACCCTGGGTTGTCTGGTCAGGTTTAGGACCAAATGATAATCTCTGCTCTTCCCCTCCCCCATAGTCCGTGTGGATCAGTCGAGTGGTCATGTATTATATATAACCTGTGTTTGTGTATGCCTGAGCCGCTGTGAATCTGGCCAGGAGCAGTAGAAAGAGCTGCAGTGTGCCTTTGACAAACCTGAATAGTGCAGTCGGAGTAGATGGGATGTATTTGTAAGCTAAAAACCTATGGATATCATATCCGATTACACGTACTGATGCATTGTGTGTGTGTGTAATCCTATCCATCTTAATTCTTAGAGCACGAAAAGCTTTTGAAAGATAATCTGTCATATGTTATATACTGTGAGTTGGTAGAGCACGTGTATGTGTGTGAGAGAGAGACAAGTTGGGACGATATGGAAAATGCAAATAAAGAGAGCAGTTATTTCTAAATGTACTTTGGCTTGTATTTCATGTTTTGTCTGGTCAGCTTCATTTCATTTGTTAATATGCATCCATTCCTGTATTTCAGGCCTGTAACACGTTCCAAAAAAGCTGGAACAGGGGCAATTTAGGGCTAGCGCTGAGGTAAAATATTAAATAATGCTGTGATTTGAAAAAGGTGATGTCAACAGGTGGTTATAATCATGATTTAGGACAAGATCAGTATCCAGGAAAGGCTGAGCGTTTGAGGAGCAAAGATGGGCTGAAGATCTCCAGTCTGTCATCAAATACATGAGGGGAAAATTATTGAAATGTTTAAAGGGCTGATGACACAAACATGACTCTATGCAATTTCTTAAATAAACTATACAACATGGCAAACATGTTAGATTTCTGTTATAATTACGTGAAAAGAAGCTGTTGTTACGCAAATATCCAACTTTTAATTGCACAGCGCAAGAAAACTGGGTCCGTGGCTCGCGGCCATGTTGTGACGTCAGCGGAAGAACACGCTGCGGTTCACTGGCTGTTCTACTCTGGTTCTATTCAATGGAAATGGCGCATGAAAACGCCGGTGAACACTCTAGTGCTAGCTCTTCCTCTTCTGGGAGTCTAGAATTGTGTTGATCTCTTCCGAATAGAATCTATGATAGCCTACCCTCTTTACCCTTTGCCTCTCGTTGCTAGGCGGCAGTTACATGAAAGCCGCAAGCTTTCACAAGCAAATACATGACTGATATCACGCCGACTTTATGATTACATTTATGATTATCATGTAGAATCTATAGCTCTACGTACCTTTATCTTATGTCGTTTCACAACACATGTTCTGACAGGAGGACTGTCTTTGGATCCGGCATAGCTACTAGTAGACCCCCTCCGGAATACTGGCAGTGTTGCCAGATTGGGAGGTTTCCCGCCCAGTTGAGCGGTTTCAAGTGCATTTTGGTGGGTTTTGAACATATTTTGGGCTGGAAAACTTCAGCAGTATCTGGCAACAGATACTGCTGACGTTTTCCAGCCCAAAATATGTTCAAAACCCACCAAAATGTATTTGAAACCGCTCAACTGTGCGGGAAAAATCCCAATCTGGCAACACTGTGTAGGCACTGCTGATGGTAGTAACACATGTTTGTGCTGAACTGAACATCCAAGAGATTCTTTTAAGCTGGGAAGGGTGTCAAAACAATCCAAATCGAAGTGTTCAGAGCACAGGACGGATGTTGGTGAGGGCTCCCACTTGTCACGAGTGCGCCTGACTTGCTTCACCCACTTCGCATGCAGCTCAGGATCTCTGGGAAACTTGAATAAATTTACCCCATCCTTGTAGGTTTTGGAGCAAAAGCCGGCAACACAACGCGAAGGCATAATAACTTATATTTATATATATTATAATAATACTAATAATGATAAACTGAACACCTGTCGCATCAACAATAAACTGGTAAGTTAGGAGGAAGGTTCTTTCGCTGACGTCATATAGCTCCTCCTCCTCCTCCGTCTCCTGGGTGCTGCAGCCCTGTCAAATTTGCCCAAATAGCCGCGTTTTTTATCATAACTTGTAAAATAGGCGCCTTCGTGAATTAATATATGGATCATCGGGAATTACTTTTTATGTTATAAAACATCGCCCAAGATGTCAAAAACGTGTCATCAGCACTTTAAACACAATGTTCCTCAAAGAAAGATAGGAAGGGATTTGGATATTTCACCCCCTATGGTACATAATATCATTAAACGATGCAAGGAATCTGAAGGAATTTTGGCGCATAAAGGGCAAGGGCACAAGCCTAATCTGAACACCCGTGATCTCTGATCTCTCAAAGGGCACTGTATCAAGAACCATCATTCATCTATAGCTGATATAACCACGTAGGCTCAGGATTACTTTGACAAACCTTTAAGTGTTACAATATAGAGTTACATCCACAAATGGCAGTTTAAAACCTTACTGTGCAAAAAGAAAGCCTTATCTGTGCTGTGTCCAGAAGCGCCGTCGACTTCTCTGGGCTCGGAGGCACCTGGGATGGACCATCACACAGTGGAAACGTGTATTGTGGTCAGTCGAATTAGTATTCCAGGTCTTTTTTTTTTTTTATTGAAATGGACACCGTGCGATCTGGACCAAAGATGAAAAGAGCCATCCAGGCTGCTACCAGCAACAAGTCCGAAAGCCAGGGTCTGTCATGGTGTAGGGTTGTGTCAGTGGCCTTGGCAAAGGTAACTTCTGTGATGGCAGCATTAATGCAGAAAAGGTACACTGAGATTTTGGAGCAACATATACTGCCTTCAGGATGAAATATCCCTGGAAAAGATGTCAGAAAGACGATGCAAAACCATATTGTGCACATATTCCAAAGGCACAACTGTGGAAGGAGAGGGTGCCTGTCCTCTCTGTCCCCAATAGAGAATGTGTGGTGAATTTTGAAATGAAAAATATGACAACGGCCCTGTAGTGTTGCATACCTGAAGACCTGTTTGCAGGAAGAATGGAACAAAAACACACCTTGAAACACTGTCACCTTGTGTCTTCATTCTCTAAACATATTTTAAGTGTTGTGAGAAGGAATGACAACATTACGAAGTGGGAAGTGCTTTACTGTCCCAGTTTTTTTTTTTTTTTTTTTAATGTTACAAGAATCAGAATGGCGGCACGGTGGTGTAGTGGTTAGCACTGTCGCCTCACAGCAAGAAGGTCCGGGTTTGAGCCCCGTGGCCGGTGAGGGCCTTTCTGTGTGGAGTTTGCATGTTCTCCCCGTGTCCGCGTGGGTTTCCTCCGGGTGCTCCGGTTTCCCCCACAGTCCAAAGACATGCAGGTTAGGTTAACTGGTGACTCTAAATTGAGCGTAGGTGTGAATGTGAGTGTGAATGGTTGTCTGTGTCTATGTGTCGGCCCTGTGATGACCTGGCGACTTGTCCAGGGTGTACCCCGCCTTTCGCCCGTAGTCAGCTGGGATAGGCTCCAGCTTGCCTGCGACCCTGTAGAACAGGATAAAGCGGCTAGAGATAATGAGATGAGATGAGAAGAATCAGAATTGAAAAGTGTTTGCTTTTGGGTGCGGGGGAGACAACTGAGTGCAATACAGGTAAAAAAAAATATTGACAACTCATGGTTTTCAACGGGCAGCACTGTGGTGTAGTGGTTAGCACTGTCGCCTCGCAGCAAGAAGGTTCTGGGTTCGAGCCCAGTGGCCGACAGGGCCTTTCTGTGTGGAGTTTGCATGTTCTCGCCATGTCTGCGTGGGTTTCCTCCAGGTGCTCCAGTTTCCCCTACAGTCCAAAGACATGCAGGTTAGGCTAACTGGTGGCTCTAAATTGACCGTGAGTGTGAATGGTTGTTTGTCTCCATGTGTCAGCCCTGTGATGACCTGGCGACTTGTCCAGGATGTACCCCGCCTCTCACCCATAGTCAGCTGGGATAGGCTCCAGCTTGCCTGCAACCCTGCACAGGATAAGTGGTTACAGATAATGGATGGATGGTTTTCAATTTCAGCATACTGTCCCAACATTTTGTGATTGTGTGTGTGTGTGTGTGTAAAAAAAAAAAAAAAATGCACACGCACAGAAAATTTGCCAGCATGCAGTTGTTGTTCATTTTCATGCTGTGCATGTTTTCATTTAAATGTTGTCTCTATACAGAAATTGTTTATTTTCATTCCACCTCCCAGCATCGATAGACCGCTGTGTGCTTTATTTTTGCTGCTTTGCAGGGCACTATTACCCAGATATACTACCCGAGGGCAAGTTATTCTGTTTTCCTTCATCAACCATACAGTAACGGGGTCTCTCTCTTTTCTCATCTAACTGGAATCATTGAAGAGCAGGATCTGTGCTTTTTTTAAAGACTTTTTTTGGGGCAGATGTTTAATACTCAGTGATGGTGAATACTTTAGAATATTCATGTTCATTTTATAAAGACCTCGTAGCCATTCAGTGACAGCAACTCGAGTGACAATGCACATTATTAGTTACATTCATTTATGTTCAGGTATTGGCAGTGAACATGTCTACCACACATCTATAAATACTGTGTAAAGTGAATATAGAATGAATAAATAAACATTAAGCCTCGGTCACAACCGGCCGTACGTGCTCCTACGGCTGGTCTACGTGCAAAAAACGCAAGAAACGCACGGAGGGCGCGCCTGTAACGTGCTGATTTTCGAGCCGTAGACTGGCCGCAGAGGTTCTTTGTCATGTCAAACAAACTCTACGGGTGCTTACGTTTTCTTCAGGTTGCAAGACAAACTTATGGCCAACGTGCGTCTTTCTCCACGAACAAAAAAAAACTCAGCAATTTGGGAAACGCCAAAAATCGTACAGCCAAAAAATCGTACATCCGGTTGTGACCTAGGCTTTATGTAAATTTAAGTAGTATTTAATCAGATAACAACATCTAGAAATCAGGAAAACAAATTGGGGGGAGAGACAAATGTCATTGACTTTTTTTTTTTTTTTTTTTTTTTTTTAAGCACAGGGTTGTTTGTTTGTTTTTTTTTTTTAAATGAGCAAATTTATATAAAATTGACTTTATATGAAAATAAATGTCCTACATCAAAGCTGACTGTACTTTAGTGGTTAGAGTAGTAGTAATAATAAGCGTTTAGTATAAATATTGAGGTGATTTATAGGAAATCGTTCGTGCTGATTGGTCAAGAAATTCAGACTGTTTCTCGATAATCACATTGAACAACTTGGCAAAATGGTGGCCAATCGCTTTCCCCCGTAAGTGAGGAAGAATTACAGATTATGAAAGAAAATGCTGTTCCTAAAAGCCCTTAAAAGTACCACGAAGTTTGGTCTAAAACTATTCAAAGGTAAGGTGGAATTGTGATTTATTTTATCTGTTTCAAAACAGGGCGGCACGGTGGCGTAGTGGTTAGCGCTGTCGCCTCACAGCAAGAGAAGGTCCTGGGTTCGAGCCCCGTGGCCGGTGAGGGCCTTTCTGTGTGGAGTTTGCATGTTCTCCCCGTGTCCGCGTGGGTTTCCTCCGGGTGCTCCGGTTTCCCCCACAGTCCAAAGACATGCAGGTTAGATTAACTGGTGACTCTAAATTGACCGTAGGTGTGAATGTGAGTGTGAATGGTTGTCTGTGTCTATGTGTCAGCCCTGTGATGACCTGGCGACTTGTCCAGGGTGTACCCCGCCTTTCGCCCGTAGTCAGCTGGGATAGGCTCCAGCTTGCCTGTGACCCTGTAGAAGGATAAAGCGGCTAGAGATAATGTGATGTGTGTGATGTGATGTGTGTTTCAAAACAAAGTATTTTATGTGAGTTGGCATGGAGAAGTGACAAGTCTGCGCCGTGCCGTTATTGCATTTGCATGCCGCTTTTGAAGATTGAAAAGAAAATTTTTAATCCAATTTTTATTTTAATTTTTTAAAATAATCACCTCTGCATTTATACTAAATCAATTCTCCACCTCAGGTTCAGTGAATATCGATGAATAATCACCTCGACTTTGCCTCGGTTGTTATTTTAAATAATATGGGCTGGCTTTGAGTGGTCTGTCAGATATATTCCATTCAGCTAGCATGATAATGAACGAGTCGAAAACTCCTCTTTAACAGGTTCAGTATCATGTTAGCTGAATGGAATATAGCTTATGGACCAATCAAAGCCAGCCAATATTATTTAAATATATAATACACACCGGGTGGCACGGTGGTGTAGTGGTTAGCGCTGTCGCCTCACAGCAAGAAGGTCCGGGTTCGAGCCCCGTGGCCGGCGAGGGCCTTTCTGTGCGGAGTTTGCATGTTCTCCCCGTGTCCGTGTGGGTTTCCTCTGGGTGCTCCGGTTTCCCCCACAGTCCAAAGACATGCAGGTTAGGTTAACTGGTGACTCTAAATTGACCGTAGGTGTGAATGTGAGTGTGAATGGTTGTCTGTGTCTATGTGTCAGCCCTGTGATGACCGATGACCTGGCGACTTGTCCAGGGTGTACCCCGCCTTTCGCCCGTAGTCAGCTGGGATAGGCTTCAGCTTGCCTGCGACCCTGTAGAACAGGATCAAGCGGCTAGAGATAATGAGATGAGATGAATACGCACCATTGTGTAATGGGGTGGTGTGTAAGGTGCTGATGTGCATTTGGAAGGATAAGGTCAGTGGCTGTTAAGCATTCTGATGGGAATGTTGTGGGAAGAACCTGTTATTGAAGCAGGTGGTTTTTTGTGTCTGAGCACCATTTTTCTGTGACCGCATCTCAAATGATGTTCCATTGTGCAATGATACCATAGTTATTTTTGGTCCGCTAATTTGATTGGCCAAGCAGCGTTCCAAGAGCGCTGATATTTTGTATAACAGCGCTGGGATATTAAAATGTTTCTCGCTCCACTTGTTTGTTTGCTACATAAAAATCCAAATTTATTTCATTATATTGAAAATGTTCCCACACGCTGTCAGTCATTCTGTGCTTTGGCGTGTGGCTTCTTTGGGATTTTTTTTTTTCTTTTTCCCTCCATTGAAAGAACAAAAATCATGTGAATAATTTCATTTGAATATTCAGGGTTTTATGTGGGGCTTGGGTCACCTGAGATGTTTAAAATCCTGCTGTATATTTGCAAAAAGAAAATAACAGTCAGTAAATAACGAGGATGTTGCAGTTGTGCTCCTGAGTGGGAGCGACAGGTCCAGCGGGATCAGGATTAGATTGTATTTGATGAGCTTTAGCTTTGAGTTTTAGTCTTGCTGTTGTATCAAAAATGCAAAAACACGCAATCAGGATGTTCCTAGTAATTGGGTAAATGAATATGAATCATATAAAAATTAATAATAAATTAACGATGGGCTCAATTGTGTTAGATTCAATTACTAGGCCTTTTAACGAATCATTGCCATTATAAAGTCATTTGACAGGTATAATTTTAAGAATTTCTCTCTCATTTTCTTGCTCGTGTGTGTGTGCGCGCGTGCTTGTTACATGTTGAGAACCAGAATTCATTTTTTACCAACAGATTTCGAACATTTTTGGGAAATGAGGACATTTTGGCTGGTCCTCATTTCTTCAAAGGACGATTTGAGGTTTAAGACTTTTAGTTTTAGGGGTTAGTTTGGGGTTAGGCGTTTAGTTGTGATGGGTAGGGCTAGTCTGGCTAATGCGACTTCAAAGCTCTGCGAGCATTTGGTCTGGCAAAGATATTAAGCCCAACCATTTCCCAAAGTGCGTGGTTGACCCGCCTCCCTGAAATGCCTCAGTTTGCTACTGGTTGAAGCCAGAAAAGGCTGTGATGAAGCTTAAACCAATCACATCACTCTTTCCTCTGACGTATGTGACGCGACGGGGCTAACTGGTAGATTAAACTCTTACCGAAGCCGGTCGGGAGCAAGGCGAAAACGTCCTTCCTTTCAATAAATACCTCCAGGGCTGCTCCTTGCTCCGTTTTCAATGAGAACTTGCTCCATGTTCGTAATGTTTCTAGTGAATGAAGCGCTTCCGGCATAGATTCTGTAAACAATCTATGGCTTCCGGTCGCAGTTCTACTACGTCAGTGCCTTGAACACGCCTCTACCCAGGGCCGTTGGAGATGCTCAAAGTTGATTGGCTCCCGATTTTTCGGGAGCTTGGAAGAGCTGTAGATAGCTTGCCTGGCCAGACTAAGCTCGCAACAGGCTCTCGTGTTGCGTCACAAGTTAAGATGGGCGGGCCCAGGCTAGGGTAGGGCTGGGCTGGGCTGGGGAATGCATTATGCTAATTAGTGTCCCCACAAAGATAGAAGTGTGTGTGTGTGGGGGCAAGACATGTGTAATCAGTAATAGGCAGTGGCTGAGCTTTTTATTGTGCTGGCCACCATCTTAGCACATCGCACCACTCCCCCTCCTACTCTTCCCCTGCTGTATTTTCTCACAGAAGCACATGTCCACACCACACATCCTCATGAACGACATCTCCCCAAAACCACTGCCATGTCCACACGCCCTCATTGCATACACTGCACAGCACAGCAATCAGTCCACCACTATAATCAGTGATTTATTTAAAGAGTTGTATCGTGTGTGTGTGTGTGTGTGTAAAAATAGTTCAGTGTGGTGCTAGGGCCTGATTTCCACACAGCATCTCTCACACCCACACATCTCTGAGTGGCTGTCCTGTCATAAATTCAGTGGTTTAGTAACAGTACTCTACACAAGTGAGCTTCACTTAGACAGAACCTGAGAGATGTGATATTTTTGTGTGAATGACCTGTTGGTTTGTACCTTTTTGTGTTTTTGTTTTTTGTGTCACTGGCCCACCGTTGTGAAGTGTAGTGCTTCTATTTGTCAACTAGGACTAGACAAGCCTCTCTTTGCCACTACACAGTCTAATTTGACATTTTAGAAGTAATTCACATCACCATAGCAACTGTAGCAAAAGGCAATACTTTTCTTTTTCCTCCCAGTCTTTCACTGGATATTTTCCACACTCAATACCTGGGTTTCCTCCCACCTCCCCAAACTATGCCGGGGGTTGATTGGTATGTGTGACGCCGTGGGTTTGATTGGTATCCCATCCGGGGTGTGTTCCTGCCTCACTCCCAGTGTTCCTGGAATGGGCTCCGGATCCACAACAAGCCTGAGCACAATAAAGCAGTTACGGAAAATGAACAAGGCGGCACGGTGGTGTAGTGGTTAGCGCTGTTGCCTCACAGCAAGAAGGTCCGGGTTTGAGCCCCGTGACCGGCGAGGGCCTTTCTGTGCGGAGTTTGCATGGTGTCCGTGTGGGTTTCCTCCGGGTGCTCCGGTTTCCCCCACAGTCCAAAGACATGCAGGTTAGGTTAACTGGTGACTCTAAATTGACCGTAGGTGTGAATGTGAGTGTGAATGGTTGTCTGTGTCTGTTGGCCCTTTTCCACTACCCTTTTTCAGCTCACTTCAGCCCGACACGGCTCGCGTTTCGACTACCTTAGAGCAGCACGACTCAGCTCGCATCAGCCCTGCTTAGCACCCAAAACTCGCACGGTTTTGGAGTGGGGCTGAAGCGAGCCAAGCCGAGCTGAGTGGGGCTAGGGGCGTGAGGAGACACTCCCCTGTGCACTGATTGGTGAGGAGGAGTGTCCTCACATGCCCACACACGCCCCGCGAGCACGCTGGGATCTGTAAACACCGTAAACCCGGAAGAAGAAGAATTACGAGAATTTCTGAAGCCTTACGCGCCTCGCCTCATCTATACGCTCTTGCCAGTATCTGTTGGCGTTGTCGGTGACAACAAGCCACAGCACCAAGACCAGCAACACTAACGACTCCATGTCCTCCATGTTTATTGTTTACTATCCGGGTCGTGAGACTACCGCTTAAAAGCTCACTGATGTCACTGTTTGCGCCGCCTAACGACATCACGTGACGTCCACCCACTTTCGCTAACTCCACCCAATGTGTCCACCCACTTCCAGCCAGCACGGTTCAGCGCGGTTGTAGTCGAAATGCAACTCCAACAGCCCCACTCAGCTCGACTCAGCCCAACTCAGCACGGCACGGCTCAGCCCAACTCAGCCGCATTGGTAGTGGAAAAGCGGCATATGTGTCAGCCCTGTGATGACCTGGCGACTTGTCCAGGGTGTACCCCGCCTTTCACCCGTAGTCAGCTGGGATAGGCTCCAGCTTGCCTGCGACCCTGTAGAACAGGATAAAGCGGCTACAGATAATGAGATGAGATGAGAAAGTGAACAAATAAAACGATGCAAGTGTTCCTTGCTTTTCCAAATATAAGGATGGACTCCTGGTTTTAGTTGTATACTTTCACCACGTCAGTCAGTAAACTACAGTAACTGCACTTCATGTCTGACAAAATGAAACAAAAACCCCATTTAGTTCACATTATTACAAAACTTCACTGCTCTGCTGCTCATTAAAATGGAAATGAGATGCACCCATAGAGACTCATCTCCTAACATCCCATATTCAAAAGCTTATGCTGAGGCTGCTCGGGCATTACTGTCAGACACGAAATGCCCAAGAAAAAGAGAACGCGGTCCACGAAATACTGTACGCTGTTGTTTTAAAAGTGCCAGGACTTTACCCACTTTCCTCCAGTGAGCAGGTTTGTGGGTGCTGAGCTCACTGATGGAGACTCAGATCCTAACCTGACCAGCACAATGCCACAACGTGTGTGTGTGTGTGTGGTGGGGGGCTTTCACAGAATGGCGCATGGCTAAATGGCATGAATATTTCATCCAGTAAAGCCAGAGCCTAATGAGAGAAGAGAGGTCCGCTCTGTTGTCATGCCGTTTGTTCTGTTTGACAGGAGACTGAAGGAGGTAGGGTGAGGCGTTAACACACTGGGGCTCTGTGCATTGGAAATGAGTATTCCATTAAAGCAAACTATTAAAGCCCCAGTCATTTTTTCTCTTCTGAGCATTAATGCTATAACCCTGCTGATTCCTCATTCCCTCTGTATCACTGTGGCGGAGTTAAACTCAGGTTTTTTGTTATGATGTACACTCCCGGCTCTGCCTTTGTATGATGTTCCTCTTTAGTGCAGTTTGTTTAGGCAGATGTGATGCGCAGCAATCACACTCGGCTCCTGACCAAAACAACCAGTCCTTGACCATCTGAATAAGTTGGCCTTGGTCTGGTTCCAAGTGCCACTTTAGTGCGGTTCAGTTCCAGTGCGAAAGTAATTTGACGTTGACTCAATCAACCCAACTGCGCCTCAAACATGTCGTGTATTTTGGGTTGGAGATCCGAGCTGCTAAACTGCTCTATGAGGAGCGATCTGAGGACAGAGCTGCAGCACTGCAGATATGTGATGTATCCTGAGGGGAAAAAAAAGCTGGATGCAGTACATAAAATGGTTAAAACTGGTTATTTATCTAATTGTCTAATCATTTATTTAGTTCCGGCCCTGTGGTTTCCATGCTCAGGCGATTTTTCTGATTTCCACACACACTTGCCAAAGCTTTGTTTATCTTTTTCAGTTGTGATATTTCTGACAAATGAATGAACAAGTTTTACAAATATGTTTTCAGCTGCACATCACCCTCAGCCCCAAAATATTTTCCTAATTCTGACCTGGCGAACAGATTAATAGGCGTGAAAGCTTGCATTATAGTCCTTCGTCGATTCAATTATGATGTGCCACCAATTAGTTGGTATTTTTCGACATTTTCTTGTGTGTTGTTTTCACAGCTGACAGGCTGTTATTTGTGGTATATTAAGCATTAGTATAAATACACAGGTGATTATTGGAAATCACGCGCACTGATTGGTCGAGAAATTCTTTTTTTTTTTTTTTAAGATATTTTTTTGGGCTTTTTGCACCTTTATTGGATAGGACAGTGTAGAGACAGGAAATGAGCGGGAGAGAGAGAGACGGGAAGGGATCGGGAAATGACCTCGGGCCGGAATCGAACCCAGGTCGCCCGCATTCATGGTATAGCGCCTTAACCACCTGAGCCACGACGCCCCCTGGTCGAGAAATTCTGACTATTTCTCGATAATCACCTCGAGCAAAACGGCGGCCAATCGCTTTGTCACCGTAAGTGAGGAAGAATTACAAATTATGAAAGAAAATATTGTTCCTAAAACACTAAAGATGCTATGAAGTTTGGTCTAAAACTATTCAAAGGTAAGGTGGAATTGTGATTTATTTTATCGATTTCAAAACAAAGTATTTTATGTGACTCAGCGTAGATAAGTGAGAAGTCTGCGTGCATTACCGGTATATTTGCATGCTGCTTTTGAAGATTAAAATAGTATCTATCTATCTATCTATCTATCTATCTATCTATCTATCTATCTATCTATCTATCTATCTATCTATCTATCTATCTATCTATCTATCTATCTATCTATCTATCTATCTATCTATCTATCTATCTATCTATCTATCTATCTATCTATCTATCTATCTATCTATCTATCTATCTATCTATCTATCTATCTATCACAATCATCCTCCTCAGGCTCGTTTAATATCGGGGAATAATAACCTCAGCTTCATCTCGGTTTGCCTTCAGCAGGGATGAGAGTTTTCCGCTTTTCGGCGGATTTCCGCTTTTTCTGAGTAAAAAAACGACCTTTTTATATTATGCCAAATCCGTTGAGAATTTTTTTTTTATTAATTAAGGGGGGTTGGGGTATGTTCCTTCATGCTGTTCAAACTTGACTCCAACGATGTTTACACATTATTTGTAAGTCACCATCTTTAGTCTCGTTTAATCTCGTTGAATCATCTTCTTCTGGCTGCTCCGCCACAGCGGATCTTTCGTCTCCGTTGCTCCCTGTCTTCCGCATCCTTCTCTATCACACCTGCCACTTTCATGTCCTCTGTCACCACATCCATGTATCTCCTCTTTGGCCTTCCTCGTTTTCGTTTGCCTGACAGCTCCATCCTCAACATTCTCCTTCCAGCATCATCTGCACCTCAATCTCATCTCTTATGGGGCTTTTCCACTACCAACGCGGCTGAGTTGGGCTGAGCCATGCGGTGCTGAGTTGGGCTGAGTCGAGCTGAGTGGGGCTGTTGGGGTTGCATTTCGACTACAACCGCGCTGAACCGTGCTGGCTGGAAGTGGGTGGACACATTGGGTGGAGTTAGCGAAAGTGGGTGGACGTCACGTGATGTCGTTAGGCGGTGCAAACAGTGACATCAGTGACCATTTAAGCGGTAGTCTCATGACCCGGATAGTAAACAATAAACGTGGAGGACATGGAGTCGTTAGTGTTGCTGGTCTTGGTGCTGTGGCTTGTTGTCACCGACAACGCCAACAGATACTGGCAAGAGCGTATAGATGAGGCGAGGCGCATAAGGCTTCAGAAAGAGAGGGAACTTCTTCAATTCCTTCTCAATGAAGACGACGAGGACACAGACGTCCTCTTCTTCTTTGTCATAATTCTTCTTCTTCCGGGTTTACGGTGTTTACAGATCCCAGCGTGCTCGCAGGGCGTGTGTGGGCATGTGAGGACACTCCTCCTCACCAATCAGTGCACAGGGGAGTGTCTCCTCACGCCCCTAGCCCCACTTGGCTCGGTTGGGCTCACTTCAGCCCCACTCCAAAACCGTGCGAGTTTTGGGTGCTGAGTAGGGCTGAAGTGAGCTGAGTCGTGCTGCTCTGAGGTAGTCGAAACACGAGCCGTGTTGGGCTGAAGTGAGCTGAAAAAGGGTAGTGGAAAAGGCCCATTAGCTTCATTCCCAAGCTCTCCACATGTGCTGTCCCTCTGATGTGCTCGTTCCTTATCCTGTCCAACCTCGTCACTCCCATCGCAAACCTTAACATCCTCAACTCTGCCACCTCCAACTTTGCCTCCTGTCTCTTCGTTAAGGGTACGGTCTCCAATCCATACATCACAGCTGGTCTCACTACTGTCTTATACATCTTACCTTTCACTTTTACTGGGACTTTCTTATCACAAATGACTCCCGAAATCCTTCTCCAACTGCTCCACCCTGCCTGCACTCTCTTTCTCACCTCACTATCGCAGCCCCCATTTTCCTGCACAGTTGACCCCAGGTACTTGAATTCACCAACTTTCTTTACGTCTACTCCTTGCATCTTCACTACACTCTCATCCCCATTCTCACTGATGCACATGTATTCTGTTTTCATTCCGCATGTTAGATTTGGCACAGTTTTACGCCGGATGCCCTTCCTGACGCAACCCCCTCCAATTTATCCGGGCTTGGGACCAGCACCAAGAGTACACTTACGCACCCCCAGTGGCTGGATTGTTTAATCTCGTTGAATGTGATGTCAAATTCGTGTTATCTGCATTGTTACTGGTTAAAACATCGATGTCGAGACCATAATAGCCAATCAAAACAGTTTTTACAAAGACACCCACATCCGTTTTCTTTTATCAAAACTTACACATGTTCGTGAGCTGCATATCAAAAATACGCTCCTCTAACCGGCGTTTATTCTCAAGATGCCGAATACTAGTGACAAGCGAGATGAAGCGAAGGTACATGAAATTGATGCTGGTATAAAAAACAAGTTTAGCAAAGCAAAAGGAAAGCAAGAGAGGAGTGTGAGAGAGAGCAGAAGAGAGCTAGGTTAGAGCATGTAAAAACACAGGAGGAGCTGGCTAATGAAAGAAAAAGGAAAAAGGAGAGGACTGATAAGCTTTTGGCTTTGGCCAAGAAGCTGAAGAAGAATTCTAAATGATCAAATGAAAATTTGTTTCAAAAATAACTGGGAACTGTAAACAACTTTTAAGTGCAAATAGACATTTTCCTCATCTCATTCTCATCTCATTATCTCTAGCCGCTTTATCCTGTTCTACAAGGTCGCAGGCAAGCTGGAGCCTATCCCAGCTGACTACGGGCGAAAGGCGGGGTACACCCTGGACAAGTCGCCAGGTCATCACAGGGCTGACACACAGACATAGACAACCATTCACACTCACATTCACACCTACGGTCAATTTAGAGTCACCAGTTAACCTAACCTGCATGTCTTTGGACTGTGGGGGAAACCGGAGCACCCGGAGGAAACCCACGCGGACACGGGGAGAACATGCAAACTCCACACAGAAAGGCCCTCGCCGGCCCCGGGGCTCGAACCCAGACCTTCTTGCTGTGAGGCGACAGCGCTAACCACTACACCACCGTGCCGCCCCAGACATTTTCCTTTTGAAGAAAACATACAAATGATGTGGACAATAAGATAAAGACAGTCTCCATAAAATATGCATTTGTTTGATTCAATACATTGAATATATGATAATTTGAATTATAGCTGACAGTGTTGATAACTGTAATAACTTTTAAAGCTTAAATAGACATTGTGAAGAAATCATATACAAGTAATGTGGACATTAGGAAAAGGTCAGTCTCCATAAGATATGAATGCTTTTATTTAATTCAATATATTGAATATATGAAAATTTGAATTATTAATGGAACTGTAAATAACTATGAATTTTAATGGACATTTTTTAAAAAAACAAGTGATGTTGACAATGAGTAATAACCAGTCCCCTTAAAATGTAGATATTATTTTGAATTAATGCAATACACATGTTGATTTTGATACATATTGTTCTATATAATAGTGTTATTTCAATAAGTATTAAAATAGGCATCAGGTGTTTTCATTAACTACAGCTCAAATTGCAGGAAATGGGGTGTGTAAGGTCTCATTTTGAAAAAAATTTCCCCGGGGGTGTCCCCCCGATCCCCTCTTATTACTTCGGACGCCTTCGGCCCCCTCAGGACATTTTACAGATTTTCTGCTTTTTTTCATCAGGACCCACTCTCATCCCTGCTTCAGTGAATAATTGTTAAATATAACACAGAGGATTATGGGTAACAGTCACTGAGGCAATGGCTTCATATGTCATCATCGTTCAGAATACTCAGCTCCACTGCGTTTGTGTATATATGTGTGGGTGTGGCTAATTGGAGATAACATATAATTAAAGTAGGCATAGCAGGTAAAAATTCTAATTAATTCCAAATTGCTTGAAACTGCTCTCATTGAATTCAGAATTGAATGCAGGACAACGTACTTTTTACAGAATTAAAATAGGTTTATCTGTTCTTGAGATTGATAAAACAGCTTAATTTTTAGAAAATTGCCGTAATAATCTGTATTAGGATCACGTGGTCCAAAATGGGCCTCATAATGAAGGAAATCAAATGTTTTTTTTGTTTTTTTTTTTTCTTCATAACTTTTTATTTTTTAAGATATTTACATGGAACCTGGCAGGCACATAGATGGTTGTAGACCAAATACAAAGTTTGAAAAATTACTAAAAACTAATTTTGCAAATTAGTATTTAATTATGCTAATTAGGTAAAACGTTAAATCGGTACACTTCTTCAAAGTTTCACCAGATGGCTTTATTTGTGCAATATAAAGCTGATCTTAACTCTCATTTATACACCACAAAGGAGAAATTAATCTTAATTATAAAATATGCGTAAATAAGCACTGAATGTCTCACATCTACCTACCACTTTCTATCAAAATAAAGTAATAAAAGATTATTTCTCACACCCTCTTTGTGCTCTGTAGGCCTTTGTATTTCTAAGTAGGGCCTACTAGTGTTTTATATGAAAGAATATAAATGATTATTTCAATTAAAATTCACAGTTCTCAAGTCAAGGCTAACCTCGAAAATGCTGTGTTCCACATCCAATAAACAATTCCAGTTAACTGAACTGAAATTGACACTTGTGTTTCTGACTTCCGTTTTTTTAATATCATTCCGACCACCACGATCTTAATATTTTTCATCAAAACAATTACGGTTATATTCTAAAATGGTTATTTATTTACAGGAATCAGTTTGATTTGAAAAAATAAGTAGGTAAAGCTGTGAAAACTCACTTCAAAGTCTCCCGTGAATCATAACATCAAAACTAGCTGATGGAAAATTTTGCTGAATGCTTCATCAGAAACAGCGAGAGCCGGAGAACATCTCTATAAAAGTTATCTGATTGATATTCCCGAGTAATCCAGTCGGAAACCGATCAGGGGTGGGTTTCCCAAAAGCATCATAGCACAAAGATCATTGTTAAATGGTAGAGAGAGCAGCACAATGAACTCTCTCTCTCCCTCCCTCCCTCCCTCCCTCCTAGTTACGATGCTCTTAGCGTTAAGAGGCTTTTGGGAAACCCATCCCAGAAGAGAGCAAGCCTGACCACTTTCCTGTGACTCAGAAAGCACCAGCAGTTTCCCGACATCCTGCAAGCAGAGTTTTTACTCTCTCGTACCAACTTCAACCTGCTGTTACTCCCAAAGTACTGAACAGATCTTAACGAGATGAATTTCTTTGGAAAGCAGGGAGTATAAGCTTGTTAATGATAGTATTCGTGATAGAAAATACTCAAGAGTTAAGCAATGACAGATCTGGAAACTCAGATGAGTGCCTGCATGCACAATTTTCACAGCACGGCCAGCGAGCATCTCATCTCATCTCTCATCTCATTATCTCTAGCCACTTTATCCTTCTACAGGGTCGCAGGCAAGCTGGAGCCTATCCCAGCTGACTACGGGCGAAAGGCGGGGTACACCCTGGACAAGTCGCCAGGTCATCACAGCGCTGACACATAGACACAGACAACCATTCACACCTACGGTCAATTTAGAGTCACCAGTTAACCTAACCTGCATGTCTTTGGACTGTGGGGGAAACCGGAGCACCCGGAGGAAACCCACGCGGACAACATGCAAACTCCACACAGAGAGGCCCTCGCTGGCCCTGGGGCTCGAACCCAGGACCTTCTTGCTGTGAGGCGACAACGCTACCCACTACACCACCGTGCCAGCGAGCATCTGATATGCCTAATTAAAGAAATAGCAAAAAGGGGTATACACTCTAAGTATATTTTATAACATTTAGTGAAGTTCTCTTGTAAAATCCTGCTCTCTAAAGCTGCACACGTGTGTGTGTGTCTCTCTCGTATATAATTAATTTTTTAAGGTAGTTTCAGCTAACTTCCACGGTCATCAGTGAATATTCTGAATGGGTTAAAAGGTGAATAACAGCCCTGCATGAGTCTGACATTTGTTTTCCCTCCGCAGGTATGAGAAGGTGCCGGTGATCCTGGTGGGCAATAAAGTGGATCTGGAGAGTGAGCGGGAGGTGTCGGTGAACGAGGGTCAGGCTCTGGCTGAGGAATGGGGCTGCCCCTTTATCGAGACCTCCGCCAAGAGCAAGACCATGGTGGATGAACTGTTTGCCGAAATCGTGCGACAGATGGACTACGCAGCGCAGCCCGACAAAGACGATCCCTGCTGCTCCTCCTGCAATATACAATAACCCTCCATCACGAGGGCTCGTGCAAACTCACACTCACATATGCACACGTCACACACCGCACATACATGCACAAACATGCAGGCACAGTCATATACATTTACAAAATACACATAAATTTCAGTAGATGTTCTTTCTGGTGCATCAGCTTTCTCATAGTGTAATTCATTCTGGCGTGTATATGTCCGAATGAGGAGGTTTGATCACTTTACCTGACTGACTCACTAAGAAGTGCACTGGCCTTATGCGTGAGGGTCCTGTTTCCTAATGGAGTAGGGGTGTGCATTACTCCTGAGGTTTAACACTATTTAACCATTTTGATAATTTTTTTTTCATGAATTGTTTTCCTGTTGACCCATTTTGATGGAAGATGCGCTTCTAATCACATAACTTAGAGCTCTTACAGCTGAGGGATCGACTTCCACAACCTCAGCCATTAAACTTTAATAAAAGATTGATTAGAGGTAGAAAAAGATAAGATGAAACACCCACTCCAACACTACCAAAAAAATACATTTCAAACACGTCCTTTCCCCCTTTGGTCTCAGTTGTTCTGAAGGATGGAATTGTAGATTATTCTGTTTTGGGGTTTTTGTTGTTTTTTTGTTTCCTCCTTGAACATCAGTGTGATGTTGTGTATCAGTTGTGTGTTCTCTATCTGGGAGATGATGACAGGACTCTGACCACAGAAATCCCAGGCCTCTTTCAGTTACTGTGGAGCTTTCATCATCCACTGTTTGAATTTTGCTCCGAGTTGGGTTAAACATTCTTCACATGGTGCCATCAAACTCCACTCTAGGGCTAGCGTTTCATATAAAAGGTGCACAGGGAGAAAACCAATTTCAAACAGTAAAGATGATGATGATGACGACGACGGTTATCTACGTAAATACCCATGTGAATTTTGCCAGTTCCACTCTGGCTCGTCCTTGCTGTGGGCTTGTGGACTGAGTGCATGGCCAGAAAACTGAGCAGCCTGAAACCGATTTAAAGAGTTTGAGCCAAAACGACGATCACTCCGGTCAGACCAGAGCAGCGAGGTGCTGTGTATTCATTGTTGATTTTATATTTTTTTATGTGAACATTTATTTTCTCCTTCTTGGATGAATGATGACACTCTTTCATTTGGCACCTCAATAAAATGTGTTCAACACATCATCCTTGCTAACGCTCTTTTAATAAGTGTTATGACTGTAGGGAAAGTAATTTTACACAAAAACAGGTTGGCCGTGTACAAGCTGCCTGGCTTTTATTTAATTTAGGGTAAGATGGTGTGTTAATATGTACGTGTGCGAGTGTGAAAATACATTAATATTATCATGATCAGATGATGCCAGTGTGTAAATGTGGACTAAACGTCCCCACAAGGATCAGAATATGTGACAGGTTTGACCTTATTTGGACATTTGTCTGGTCTCCATGAGGGAAACTACTTTTGACAAAAACTGTAGCTCTTATTTAAAAAAAAAAAAAACCTAAGCTTTTGGTTAATGGCGTTGAGGTTAGGATTAGATTTAGTTTAAGCATAGCATTACTGCATTAATGATTATGTCAGGGGAAGGTCACAAGGATAGTAAGACAAACGTGTGTGTGTGTGTGTGCGCGCACGCATGCTTGAATGTATTTAGTGTTAAATTTTAGGGTGACATTTTCATAAGACAGGAATACATGTAATTATAGGAACACTGTTCACAGATGATGAACTTGGTGAATATACAATATTGCAGTTTTTTAATATGTGGGTTTTTTTTCTTTATTTTTTACACACAAACAGATTTCCACATTTAGTGGTTGGATTCAGGTTCAGATTAAAATCTCATGGATAAAGCAATTGCAGCTCTAACACTAATAGCTAATGGGAAACCCTGATAAAAATCGAATGTGTCAGTCCAGAAGAGCACTGGTTGTAAAATATAAGCCCCATTTAGCATTTCTACACTAACAGTAATGGTTCCACAGTACCACAGATGGTAAGAGTGATGAAGGGTGAAAGAGAGATGTTGATTGAAGGGAATATTAGAATAAAATTTCCCCTGTTCTTCTGTTCTGGCTGCTTTGCCTCGCCCTTGTGAGAGACATGGCTGTTAATGACTGTGTCCTTTGAATAGAGTCCCATGGATTATAACTCGCACACATTTACATTTACATTTTTTGGGGGTATATCACATGTCCTTTGTATTGCTGCAGCAGGTGCAGGTCAAAGACCACATCTGGAAGCCACTTCTGACATTTTCATCAGCTCTTTGACTTTGCTGCAGCCATTTGAAGTTGTTTTGACGTCATTGCCTTTTTATGCCTCCAGTAGGTTTTTGGATTGTCCGAGATTCTCGTGAACATGTGATTGAATGTTTGTTGGATATACACTGATCAGCCATAACATGAAACCACTGACCGGTGACGTGAATAACATTGATTATCTCATTACAATGGCACCTGTCAAGCGGTGGGGTATATTAGGCAGCAAGGGAGCAGTGAGTTCTTAAAGTCGATGTGTTGGAAGCAGGAAAAATGGGCAAGTGTAAGGATCTGAGGGACTTTGACAAGGGCCAAATCGTGATGGCTAGATGACTGGGTCCAAGTGTCTCCAAAATGACGCATCTTGTTGAGTGTTCCTGGTATGCAGTGGTTAGTACCTACCAAAAGTAGTCCAAGGAAGGACAACCAATGAACCAGTGACAGGGTCATGGGTGTCGAAGGCTCACTGATTCGCATGGTTCACAAAGGCTAGCCCATATGGTCCAATCCCACAGAAGAGCTACCATAGCACAAACTTCTCCAGTAGGTTTTTGGATTGTCCGAGATTCTCGTGAACATGTGATTGAATGTTTGTTGGATATACACTGATCAGCCATAACATGAAACCACTGACCGGTGACGTGAATAACATTGATTATCTCATTACAATGGCACCTGTCAAGTGGTGGGGTATATTAGGCAGCAAGGGAACAGTCAGTTCTTAAAGTCGATGTGTTGGAAGCAGGAAAAATGGGCAAGTGTAAGGATCTGAGGGACTTTGACAAGGGCCAAATCGTGATGGCTAGATGACTGGGTCCGAGTGTCTCCAAAATGACGCATCTTGTTGAGTGTTCCTGGTATGCAGTGGTTAGTACCTACCAAAAGTGGTCCAAGGAAGGACAACCAGTGACAGGGTCATGGGTGTCGAAGGCTCACTGATTCGCATGGTTCACAAAGGCTAGCCCATATGGTCCAATCCCACAGAAGAGCTACCGTAGCACAAACTTCTGAAAAAGCTAATGTTGACTCCTTTCTGTTTTAGCCAGCATTAACACAGTGAATGTGTCAAAATTAACACAAGTGTTGTCCCAAAACTCACCTGTTGATGTGTAAGAATTTAACACACTGTGTGTCAGTTTTAACATGCTTTCTAAGAGTGTAGGTTCAAGGTTATGGCAAGCTCAAATGTCTGAAATACTTTTTCTGTAGTAGCTTCTTTCCTGTTGAAAGTATATTTTAAGGGTATGTGAGCCATACAGAGGAATAACAAGAAGGGCTAGACTTGTTGGCGGCGAAGAGAGACAAATAGAAGTTGACGACCATCAATCCCATTTCCATCAAGGTCTAGTTATTTATGGAATGAGGGTTTTTTTTCGCCAACATTATTAAACAAAGATCTACATGCAAAATCAAGACTGAAGTATTAAATCAAAATCTACAAATAGATGTTGGAATATTATTTGTGTCTGAAATCCATCCTTTTTGTCTTGTTTTTGTCTTTCTTCCACTTGGAGTGAGAGTTTATGGCTGTATCCCATCTAAGGCGTATTCACACCATATGCCCAGTGTTCCTGGGATGGGCTCCAGATCCACCATGACCCTGACCAGGATAAAGTGTGAACTGAAGATGAAAGAATGATGATAAATGAGGTTGAATTACTAAGTCCTTGTTTGCTGATTGTCCAAAGAATTGTCTATACCATAACTGACAAGGAATTAGCTTATGACATTTAAATAATATTAGCTGGCTTTGAGTGGTATATCAGATATATTCCATTCAGCTAGCATGATATTGAATGAGTTGAAGATGAGTTCAATATCATGCTAGCTGAATGGAATATATCTGATATACCATGAAAAAAAGCCAGCCAATATGATTATTATTATACATACACATTCCTTTCGGGTGTTCAACGCGTCTTTCTCTTTCAAAATTCTCTCAAAATCTTCCGTGTTTAACGAAGCAAACCTGGCGGCCATGTTTGTTGACAAATTGTCACAGTCGCTAGCTAGCGTAGAAGTTTTACATCTCCGACTTGTGACGTCATGTTGTCTTGACAACCATGCAATATCATAAACCATATTCAATGCTCATTCTCCATTGGGTAGAGTGATGTAATACACGTAGGATAAGCGATATGATAACAATATTGCATGCTATCAAACCAAATTAATGGAACCTGCTAGAAGGGAATAGAACACGTTTTTATTCCATCGAAAAAGCATCCTGTATGTATAATAGTATCATATTGGACAGATTTGATATCTAGCATCCTGGTCAGTACAGGATTTTAGCTACAATATTTTTGTGAGTGCTTGTACGTTCCATAAATGTAAACTGTACTGACAGGACTGGAAATGATGCCTGCTGGTTAAGAGTCAGAGAGCATGTCACATCAAATTTCAGTTGAACTTCAGACTTTTGAAATGTACGCCTTCTACAGAGATGTGCCCATGAATAATAAAGTAAGTAAATCAGAAGCAAAAGTGCACTGGCTGTAAGGGTAAAAAAAATATTGTGACCGTCTTTCTTTTCATTATGAGCACCTATGTGTGTATGTACAAAGATGCATGCATGATGATGCACCTTATGGCCAAAAAATAAAAAATTGGAAGCACACAATCATATAGGATTGTCCTTGTACAACCCCGATTCCAAAAAAGTTGGGACAAAGTACAAATTGTAAATAAAAACAGAATGCAATAATTTACAAATCTCAAAAACTGATATTGTATTCACAATAGAACATAGACAACATATCAAATGTCAAAAGTGAGACATTTTGAAATTTCATGCCAAATATTGGCTCAATTGAAATTTCATGGCAGCAACACATCTCAAAAAAGTTGGGACAGGGGCAATAAGAGGCTGGAAAAGTTAAAGGTACAAAAAAGGAACAGCTGGAGGACCAAACTGCAACTCATTAGGTCAATTGGCAATAGGTCATTAACATGACTGGGTATAAAAAGAGCATCTTGGAGTGGCAGCGGCTCTCAGAAGTAAAGATGGGAAGAGGATCACCAATCCCCCTAATTCTGCGCCGACAAATAGTGGAGCAATATCAGAAAGGAGTTTGACAGTGTAAAATTGCAAAGAGTTTGAACATATCATCATCTACAGTGCATAATATCATCAAAAGATTCAGAGAATCTGGAAGAATCTCTGTGCGTAAGGGTCAAGGCCAGAAAACCATACTGGGTGCCCGTGATCTTCGGGCCCTTAGACGGCACTGCATCACATACAGGCATGCTTCTGTATTGGAAATCACAAAATGGGCTCAGGAATATTTCCAGAGAACATTATCTGTGAACACAATTCACCGTGCCATCCGCCGTTGCCAGCTAAAACTCTATAGTTCAAAGAAGAAGCCGTATCTAAACATGATCCAGAAGCGCAGACGTCTTCTCTGGGCCAAGGCTCATTTAAAATGGACTGTGGCAAAGTGGAAAACTGTTCTGTGGTCAGACAAATCAAAATTTGAAATTCTTTATGGAAATCAGGGACGCCGTGTCATTTGAACTAAAGAGGAGAAGGACGACCCAAGTTGTTATCAGCGCTCAGTTCAGAAGCCTGCATTTCTGATGGTATGCGTGTGGCATGGGCAGCTTACACATCTGGAAAGACACCATCAATGCTGAAAGGTATATCCAGGTTCTAGAGCAACATATGCTCCCATCCAGACGACGTCTCTTTCAAGGAACACCTTGCATTTTCCAACATGACAATGCCAAACCACATACTGCATCAATTACAGCATCATGGCTGCATAGAAGAAGGGTCCGGGTACTGAACTGGCCAGCCTGCAGTCCAGATCTTTCACCCATAGAAAACATTTGGCGCATCATAAAACGGAAGATACGACAAGAAAGACCTAAGACAGTTGAACAACTAGAATCCTACATTAGACAAGAATGGGTTAACTTTTCTATCCCTAAACTTGAGTAACTTGTCTCCTCAGTCCCCAGACGTTTACAGACTGTTGTAAAGAGAAAAGGGGATGTCTCACAGTGGTAAACATGGCCTCGTCCCAACTTTTTTGAGATGTGTTGTTGTCATGAAATTTAAAATCACCTAAATTTTCTCTTTAAATGATACATTTTCTCAGTTTAAACATTTGATATGTCATCTATGTTCTATTCTGAATAAAATATGGAATTTTGAAACTTCCACATCATTGCATTCTGTTTTTATTTATAATTTGTACTTTGTCCCAACTTTTTTGGAATCAGGGTTGTATGCTGGAGTATTAAGATTTCCCTTCACTGGAACTAAGAGGTCCAAACCTGCTCCAGCATGGCATGGATGACCACAACCCCACTGAACACCACTGGGATGAACTGAAATGCTGACTGAACCCCAGACCTCTTCACATTACATCAGTACCTGACCTCACTAATGCTCTTGCTGCTGAATGAACACAAATCCCCACAGTCATGCTCCAAAATCTAGTGGAAAGCCTTTCTAGAAGAGGGAAAGCAATTTTAACGGCAAAGGGGCACTAAATCTGGACTGTGATGGTCAAAAATCACATGTGGGTGATTGTCAGGTGTCCACAAACTTTTGGCAATATAATGTACATTATGTGATGTGGTAGATGTTATGAATTCTGAACATCATTTTCATTTTTAACACATTTTATCAATTTCAATCATTTTATAAAACATTTAAATAATATTGTCTGGCGTTGAGTGGTATATCAGATATATTCCATTCAGCTAGCATGATATTGAATGAGTTGAAGATGAGTTCAGTATCATGCTAGCTGAATGGAATATATCTGATATATCACGAGAAAAGCCAGCCATTATTATTATTACTATACGTACACATTCTCTTTTCCAGTTTTTCGATGTTCGTTGGTATGTTTTACTCTTGTAAACAGAGGGGAACCGTCAGGGCCTTCTCGGCCTTCAGAGAAGGCCCAAACATATCAGCATTTCAAATGGTATATTTAATTTCTTTCATTCTTTAATTGCTTTAATTCTTTCATGATTTCATTATAATTATTCTCTTCTCGTTCTAATTTGGCCTCATTTTCTATCAAATTTGCTTCAGAAATGAAAGGGTTACTGTCCTGAAAACATTAAAATAGAATTATTCAATGAGATTTTTTGTTTGTTGTCTCTAGGCAGAGAAGAGTTTAGAGCTGGCTCACTCATTGGTTGGGACTTCACTGCTGGGACAGGTTATAGCAGTGTATGTTTATGTAGGAAGCGACAGATGAATTAACCAATCAGATTTTGATTTATAATGGGCCAAAAATTTATCACCCTCGGCCTTCTCAAAGGCCAATGTGAGCTTAATCGCAAGTCGGCGCCGTTAGTTCAGCAGTGACGTCACCTTCCAGCCGGTGTAGCGTTCATCAGTAGTGTTAGTGAATGCAAATAAAGCGGTCAAGCCAGTGCTTTCGAGAGCAAGTAGCACAGGCTAACGACTGGGAAACTAAGATTTCTGTCTCCAGACTTTTCTTGCACGCATGCTCACTACAGTATTTCACTTAGACTTAAGTATTCATTTCCCTGTGTAATTTACTTAGTTGCTTTTAAAATCATGGCTCCGCAGTGATGCAGTCGCCTTACCGGTCCGTCGTGGTGAAGAAGGAGCTGAGCCAAAAGGCGAAGCTCTCGATTTATCGGTCGATCTATGTTCCGACTCTCACCTATGGTCATGAGCTTTGGGTAATGACCAAAAGAACAAGATCGCGGATACAAGCGGCCGAAATGAATTTCCTTCACAGGGTGGCTGGGCGCTCCCTTAGAGATAGGGTGAGAAGCACAGTCACTCGGGCGGAGCTCGGAGTAGAGCCGCTGCTCCTCCACATCGAGAGGAATCAGCTGAGGTGGCTTGGGCATCTCTTTTGGATGCCTCCTGGACGCCTCCCTGGGGAGGTGTTCCAGGCATGTCCCCCCAGGAGGAGGCCCCGGGGAAGACCCAGGACACACTGGAGGGACTATGTCTCTTGGCTGGCCTGGGAACGCCTCGGTGTTCTTCCCGAGGAGCTGGCCGAGGTGTCCGTGGAGAGGGAAGTCTGGGCTTCCATGCTCAGACTGCTGCTTCCGCGACCCAGCCCCGGATAAGTGGATGAAAATGAGATGAGATGAGATGAGACTTTTAAAATCAACATCAATAACTACACATAACAGAGTTGCCTGGCAGCCTGCCACCAATCCCTTGCAAAATCCTTTGCTCTGTTGCCTTTTTGGTGTCTCTGGCTAAGTTTTGACTGAGCTGAAGTCCCAGCTCTAATAGTAACGGTTCGCCACTGCTTGTAAATATGCATGAAGAATATCTAATGAAGTTTTGGTAGCCTTTCGGGTGTTCAACGCGTCTTTCTCTTTCCTGGCGAACAAAGAAATGCTTGTGCGCATGCACGGCAGAAAAGTTTCTCATTGGATATTCGCATCAGCTCCGATGTATGATGTCATGTTGTCTTGACAACCATGCAATGTCGTAAACCTATTCAATGCTCATTCTCAATTGGGTAGAGTGACATAGTATCTGAAGGATAAGTGATATGCGAACAATATTGCATGCTATCAAACCAAATGAATGAAACCTGCTAGAAGGGAATAGAATACGTTTTTATTCCATTGAAAAAGTGTCCTGTATGTATAATAATTATGATTATCCCACTTAACCCAAAACATCAAATAGAGCACTTTTGTTCTGTTTATCTTGCCAAGTTGTAGTGTCAGGTTTCCTTTTTTTTTCTCGTATTAACAAAGCTAGCAGCCTTTAGAGCATCATAGCTTTTCAACCTCAGTGACTTTTCTGAGTCAAACCTGGTTATGCCCAACAACTAAACACAACGGCGGTTTCTGTTTGTTCCAACCCATTCATTTAGCAAAACATGGTCAGTGCTGTGGTGAGTTTTCGGACAATGCAACCGTTAAATAGTTAAAACCAGGGTTCAGCCAACTGTCACAATATTTATGCAGGATTAAAATACAAGGTCAGGACCTAAAATTGTTCTAGGCCTGCATAAACACGTTGGTCCACACCAAAAATACCCGAAAATGAAAGGTCAGATTTTTGACGGGTTTTTTTTCCCCCCATCTTTTTTTTCCCAAACTGCAAAAACAACACTTTTGAATTTGCTGTCTCAGGGCAATGTAGACTGCAGTCTAATTTTTTCTCCCAACTTTTAGAGTTGTGCACCAGGGGATATTTACACATTTGACTGTGCTATAGAAAGCTGTCTTTAGTCCAGTGGCAGCACGCTTGATTTGCTCAGGGAAGCTTCTGCTTTGTTTCATATGTTAAAGTCATCATGTCACATTGGTGCAGTGACCGGTAAACATGTGCTGATGTGTTCACACGGGGCTGCCGTGGGCAATTTGAGTTTGCGTGTTCATATGCGTGGTGTGGTGAAGATGCACAACAGGAGACTGGAAAAGCATGTTAGGCTTCTCAGGAAAATAAAAGGAGTTTAGTTCAAATAAGTCCAACTGTGTAGACGACCAAGGAACATGAAAACAAAACAAAGAATAATAAATAAGGCAAATCCTTTTTTTTTTAAATAATATCTGTCCAAACCCTCTCTTTCTCTACTTAAAAAAATTCAGCTAGGTTTCAACTAGTGTAAATTTTGAGAATGGTGCTCTTATTCACAAAGTGAATAAGAATATGAACACAAGTGTTACATTATCTCATCTCATCTCATCTCATCTCATTATCTGTAGCTGCTTTATCCTGTTCTACAGGGTCGCAGGCAAGCTGAAGCCTATCCCAGCTGACTACGGGCGAAAGGCGGGGTACACCCTGGACAAGTCGCCAGGTCATCACAGGGCTGACACATAGACACAGACAACCATTCACACTCACATTCACACCTACGCTCAATTTAGAGTCAGCAGTTAACCTAACCTGCATGTCTTTGGACTGTGGGGGAAACCGGAGCACCCGGAGGAAACCCACGCGGACAACATGCAAACTCCGCACAGAAAGGCCCTCGCCGGCCCTGGGGCTCGAACCCGGACCTTCTTGCTGTGAGGCAACAGTGCTAACCACTACACCACCGTGCCGCCCCGTGTTACATTATGTTCACTTCATTATAGTTGATATATGCGTGTTGCAGGTCAAAAATGTTCAACCTCGGGTTTGTTTGTTTGTTTGCTTGTTTGTTTTTTTGACCGGGGTTAAAATTTTTAACCTAGTTCATAATTTCCAACTGAGGTAAAAATTTTGGATCATCTAAGATTCTTCAAAAGGGTTTTTCTATCACATCTTTTTCTTCCATCCACTTCCTTTCTGTCTCCACCTACCTAGGTATTTCCTCTTATCTGTCTACCTAATTTGTTTTTAAACATATCTTGCTTCAGACTTAACCAAGATTTGGACTCAGAACCTTCTGATTCTTAACCAGACACCTTAACCACTAGGCCAGTAACAATTGCATTGGAAGGAGTGATGTATGTGTATATTGAATTTATTAATGAGTCCACAGCACAGTGGTGGTGTAGTTAGCACTGTCGCCTCACAGCAAGAAGGTTCTGGGTTCGACGGGGGCCTTTCTGTGTGGAGTTTGCATGTTCTCCCCGTGTCCGCATAGGTTCCCTCCCGGTGCTCCAGTTTCCCCCCCCCAGTCCAAAGACATGCAGGTTAGGTTAACTGGTGGCTCAAAATTGTCCATAGGTGTGTGTGTGTGTGTGTGTGTGTGTGTGTGTGTGTGTGTGTGTGTGTGTGTGTGTGTGTGTGTGTGTGTGTGAATGGTTGAGAGGACAAAACCTCTATGATAATCCAGTAGAAGGCAATGAGAAACCACTACTGTAATGCTCCCTAGAAACTTCGATGGCTGAAGTTGTCAGAGCGGCCATGTCACTGTAGTAATATGCCAAAATGGATGTATGGATTAATGAGTCCAGTCTTATTATGTCATCAAGTAGTTTAAAATACAAAGTCTTTCCAAGTCCTAACCCTAAACCTAGATATACAGTAGTAAGTCTCCCTAACACAAGGAGCAAATTATGAACTGGGTTAAAAATTCTAACCTAGGTTGAAAAATTCCACCTGACCTTCAGTTCTGACCTGTAACATATGCATCTGTTAAGGGGCATAATGGTGCATGTCACAACTGCAGGGTCTCCAGTTTGATCCTGAGCTTGGGTTACTGTCTATATAGTTTCGTATGTTTTCCCTGTGTCCATTTGGATTTACTCTGGGTTCTCTGGTTTCCTCCCACTGTCCAAAAACATACAGGTGTGTGAATTTGGTTACGCTAAATTGCCCCAAGTGTGAATTTGTGCATACATGATGCCCACGCAATGAACCGACTTCCAGTCCAGGGTCAATTCCCGCATCGCTCCCAGTGTTGCTAGAATAGACCTAGGATCTACCACGACCTTGACCAGGATAAAGCTCTTACTGAAGATGAATGAATGAATAATAAATATTTTGTTATATGGCACTGCATTACAGTCTTATGAAATCACATCCTCTGCAGTATTTCTAATGTGAGATTGAGTCGAGGCTGTCAGTCTCTGGTCGGTCTTTCCCTCCTGACCTCCTGCATTGAGAGAGCTGCTTTCAACGAAAGCCTTACATAAGGTAGCAATAGCAGCAGTCGGATGTTCTCTGATGCGTGGGAAGATGAGAGATGCTGGGTGAGATCTCGGGAGAACTCGCAGTCTGGAATCTGCATTCATGATTTAGTAATAAACTGAGTCATAGTTTACCTGTATATTCATGTAGGTGTGTGTGTCTAGGTTAGAACCTGAGTACTGTGCCCAAGGGCTTGGTCTGAATTATCTACCTTTGTTGTCTTTGTGCATTTGTGTGTCTGAGTGTACAGAGGTTTATCAGGATGAAATATTAATGTCGAGGCATTATCATTTAATAGCAATGCTACCCAGTTGTTCATGGATTCACAGGACGTGTCCGATATGTGTGTTGTTCCATACAGTTTATTCCCACTACATTTCAGCAGCACACAGAGCTACAATAACAACACTGCAGAGAGATGGAGGGAGGAGGGACACAGCTTCAGAGAATGAAAGAGGTAGAGGACAAGAGGTAAGAGAGGTGTGAAAACATGCAAGTGGCAGAACATGGAGAAACGTTTAAAACAGAAAAGAAAACACAAACAGCCTCCATGTTAACCGTCAAAATTTACAGAGGTTTGTCAGAGACAGCATATGGGAGCTGATACGGACACCATCCATGGGATAGAGTTTAGAAAATACACTGTTACTCTGAGAGTGAGAGAACAGCACAGGAAGTTCAGCCTCTCAGTGGGAATCTTTCTTTATGTGCATGTGTTGAATAATGTTGCTGAAGAGTGTGCTAAGGTTGGATTTAATTTGCAGACTAGAGCAGTCAAGAATGATATTGTGCTCGCACTACTTTCCATATGCACCCAACCCATCATTCCGGACTGTTATTAGAGCATGGCACTGAGCTTGGGGAATTTGCTGGCCATGTGCAGTATTTGCCAGTGACAGTGGTTGTTACACCTCACACTACTGGTAGGAAAGATTTAGCACACCCATCGGGAAATTTAAAAACTCTTTTCAAATCCATTAAAAAAAAACACACACACACACAGATGGAATTAAAAGGACCAGAAAGTCACATTTTATTTACCCTGTAATCACTACTCTACTCGATTTCCTTAGAGCTTAACCTGAGGAAGAATAATAGGAGATGCCATCTTATATCAATCAATCAATCAATCAATCAACACACACACACACACATACAAGTTTCCAAAAAAGGTGGGGCGTTAAAATGTAAATAAAAACAGAATGTGATAATTTGCAAATCATGGAAATCCTATAGTTCACTGAAAATAGTACAAAGACAACATATCAAATGTTGAACCTGAGGAATCTTATTGTTGTTGTTTTTAATATATGCTCATTTTTAATTTAGTCCCTGATGGCATTCTACCAGAGGTCTACAAAACCTGTGACCTGGACGACATAATCTTCTTCTGTAACCGGTTGCTGATGTATGGTGAAAAGTCAAATCAGTGGTCACTCTCCAACATCATCCTACTTCCCAAATCAGGCAACCTGTCTAACACCGACAGTTACAGAGGAATAAGCCTCACTTGTGTCATTGCCAAGATCTTTAACCGAATGATACTCAATCGCATCCACGGTCCCACTGAACCTCACCTTAGATTCAATCAGAATGGATTTCGGAAAGGCAGATCGACAATGAGCCACATTCTGGCACTACACCACATCCTTGAAGAAGTAAGGAAGAACAATCTCTCAGCAGTCATCACATTCGTAGACTTCAAGAAGGCTTTTGATTCCATCCGGCGTGACAAAATGTTCAAGATCCTAAAAGCGTATGGTATCCCACCCAGGTTGCTTAGTGCCATCAGAGCAATGTACACCAACACTAGAGCTAGAGCTGTCACTGCTGATGGCATTTCCTATGAGTTCAAGATCACCGCAGGCATACTCCAAGGGGACACACTCGCTCCATTCTTGTTTGTGATGGTTCTTGACTACGCTCTCAGGAAAGCCATTGATGGGAAAGAAACAGAGCTTGGTCTTACGCTCACTCCCCGAAAATCATGAAGGTACCCTCAGAAAGCACTTACAGATCTGGACTTCACCGATGACATTGCCTTGCTCTCTGACGACATCCTGCAGGCCCAGGAACTGCTGCTAGGTGTAGAAGAAGAGTGTAATGAAATCGGACTCTTTGTCAATGACCAGAAAACCAAAGTTATGACCTGCAATGTTCCCCTCACAGCCTCACCTAGGACAAAAACTGGAAAGCCCCTTGAGGTCGTGAGCGATTTTAAATATCTCAGCTCATGGATTGGCTCCACCGAACATGACATGAAGATCTGAAAGGCTCTTGTGTGGAAGGCCCTTAACAACATGAGAGGTGTCTGAAAATCCATCATATCACGAGAACTCAAGATCAAGCTGTTCTGCGTAATGGTGGAATCCATACTCCTGTATGGTTGCGAGTGTTGGGCCCTGAACATCTCCCTCCAGAAGTCACTGGATGGCTCATACACCCGCATGCTGCGTGTTGCCTGAAACATCAGTTGGCAGGACCACATTCCCAACAAAGAGCTCTACAGTGACCTCCCAAGGATCTCCGACAAGGTGGCCTGGAGGAGGCTTGGCCTGGCTGGTCACTGCCTCAGGCACAATGAGCTACCCACAAGTCAACTCATTCCGTGGGAGCCCACGCATGGATTGAGGCATCCTGGTCATTCAGCGACTACACTAGTCGATACACTCATGAGGGATGTTGGGGCAGCTAACAATGCTGAGCTCGCCGCCTGCATGTCCGACTGCAGAGATTGGTCTTCAAGGCATGCAGCTCGGCTGAGGCCACCTTAAAGGAGATACGCAGAACCTTTATTTTTAAATACATTTCTGAGTGGATAGTATCTCCATCCCTGACTCTTGTATGCTGCATAAATGGGAATAAAAAAATATATTTTTGAGAGTTAAAATCAATCGCAAAGTTGGCATTTGAGCCGCCCCGCTGAGCCAGCCAGCCCTGATTGCATGATGTCACTGTGGTAACTGGTTTTAAGGCCAAGGCTTTTGACAGCTATAGACCAAAGTCATATAAATAAAAATTTATGGTGAAAGTAAGAAATACCATTACCGACTTGCTCAACTAAGACTGATTTGACTTCACTGATTGTGGGTTGACTCTCATTAAAACAGGATGGATGTTATAACTTAGGCAACATACATGTACATGCATGCATTTTCACTGATAAAATGTAAAAGGTTAATTAAATAATCAGATGAACTGAGATAATCCCATTCTTATCTCATCTCATTATCTCTAGCCGCTTTATCCTGTTCTACAGGGTCGCAGGCAAGCTGGAGCCTATCCCAGCTGACTACGGGTGAAAGCCGGGGTACACCCTGGACAAGTCGCCAGGTCATCACAGGGCTGACACATAGACACAGACAACCATTCACACTCACACCTACGGTCAATTTAGAGTCACCAGTTAACCTAACCTGCATGTCTTTGGGGGAAACCGGAGCACCCGGAGGAAACCCACACGGACACGGGGAGAACATGCAAACTCCACACAGAAAGGCCCTCGCCGGCCACGGGGCTCGAACCCGGACCTTCTTGCTGTGAGGCGACAGCGCTAACCACTACACCACCGTGCCGCCCAATCCCATTCTGAAGCAAATTAAATAATCTTATACCGGTAACTTAAACACACAATACAAGTTACATGTATTAATCTAAATGCAGGTAAACAGCGAGTGTTGTTTTTAGTGTTTTGTATCCAAATAAGAGTCGCAGCTTACCCGTCTGTGTTCTCGCTTCTTGAAGGCCGACCTTGTGGCCGATTGTTTTGAAACAATCTGACTTTCAGTTGTTCATTCAGTTCTCCGTTCATTTGCTTCTTCCACGTAAGGGCGAGATATTGCTGCTAAGGTAAGCATATCCAGCGGAGAAATCACACGGCTGGTCCACTCATTCTCCATTTTCTCCATACTGAGTACTCTGCCATTACTGCTCGGCTCAGGCAATTACTAAAACCTGGGACGGGACGGGACGTCACCAGTTTTAGCAACAACCGTGGGGAGGTCACTGCCCGAGTGATAATATGTCACCTCACGTCCCATCCCGTTCCGTCCCGGGTTTTAGGAACAACCCTCGGCTCACACTCTGGGAGAACTGGTGCAACTGAACTTACTTTCCTTTTCTTGTAGTTTTCTTTTCCTTTAATTGTTGGTACTGCACCCTCTTTCAATACGGGCTTATAGCCAACGCTCCTCAACAGATCAGAGGTCTCGTACGAGTCTTCAGTAAAATGTGCAGAGCAGAGGAGAAACCACTTCGTAGGTGCCCAATGTGCCCGTGAACTTCTCGCAAAACGCGTCCAAATCTTTGCAGTTTGAACATTCTTGGGCCATGAATGCAACATAAATCCACTTTCTGTCATGTTGCTGGTGGGTGTAGCAACATATCTATGTGGCATGGCAATAAATTAGCTCAAAATGGAGGATCGGAGTTGCAGTCAGCTCTGTGTTTTAGTATAGCGGAAATGGCGATGAGACTGGTAGCCTTCCTGCTGTGACGTCACAGATGTCAAGGTCATTCCCTCAGACCGCTACCTATATGAATCATTTTAATCGTAAAAATTACTATATTAGAGTTATTGTTATTGTTAATGCTTAAAACTATTCCTATGCCATTCTTGAGATCTCAAGGTATTTATAAACAAAAAGCAAGCTGGAGCCTATTCCAGCTGACTGTGGGCAAGAGGCAGGGTACACCCTGGTCAAGTTGCCAGGTCATCACAGGGCTAACACACAGACAACCATTCATGCTCACATTCACACCTACAGTCAATTTAGAGCCACCAATTAGCCTAACCTGCTTGCCTTTGGGGGAAACCGGAGCAAACCAGCGCAAACAGCATGCAAACTCCACACAGAAAGGCCCTCGCTGGCCGCGAACCCAGGACCTTCTGGCTGTGAGGTGACAGTGCTAACCACTACACCACCATGCCGCCTGCTAGTAACATGTTTCACAGGAAAAAAAATGAGACAGGGACAGCAAAAGGCTAGGAAAGTTGTGTAATGCTTAAAAAGAAAAACTAATTTGGTTAATTGGCAACAGGTCAGTAATATGATTGGGTATAAAAAGAGCATCCCAGAGAGGTGGAGTCTCTCAGAAGTAAAGATGTGGAGACTGCGTGGGCAAACAGTGCAACAGTTTAAGAATAATGTTCCTCAATGTAAAATTGCAAAGAATTTGGAGATCACATCATCTATGGTACATAATATCATTAAAAGTTTCAGAGAATCTGGAGAAATCTCTGTATGCAAGAGACAAGGCTGAAAACTGATACTGGATGCCTGTGATCTTCAGGTCCTCAGGCGACACTGCATTATTAAAAGCAGACACGTGTCTGTAGTGGAAATCACTGTATGGCTCAGGAACACTAAAGAAAACCATCGTCTGTGAAAACAGTTCATTACTACATCCACAAATGCAAGTTAAAACCAGATATAAAACAAAATCCGGGGCGGCATGGTGGTGTAGTGGTTAGCGCTGTCACCTCACAGCAAGAAGGTCTGGGTTCGAGCCCCGTGGCCGGTGAGGGCCTTTCTGTGCGGAGTTTGTATGTTCTCCCCGTGTCCGCGTGGGTTTCCTCCGGGTGCTCCGGTTTCCCCCACAGTCCAAAGACATGCAGGTTAGGTTAACTGGTGACTCTAAATTGGCCATGAATGTGAATGGTTGTCTGTGTCTATGTGTCAGCCCTGTGATGACCTGGCGACTTGTCCAGGGTGTACCCCGCCTTTTGCCCGTAGTCAGCTGGGATAGGCTCCAGCTTGCCTGCGACCCTGTAGAACAGGATAAAGCGGCTAGAGATAATGAGATGAGATGAGATGAGATAAACAAAATCCAGAAACACCCCCACCTTCTCTGGGCCCGAGGTCTTTTACAATGGACTGAGGCGGAGTGGAAAATTGTCCCAAAGTCTGACGAATCAAAATATGAAATTCTTTTTAGAAATCATGGACACCACATCCTCCAGGCTAAAGAGGAGAGGGACCATCCGGCTTGTTATTAGTGCACAGTTCAAAAGCCAGTATCTGTGATGGTATGAGGGCGCATTAGTGCACATAACATGGGTAGCTTGCACATCTGGGAAGGCATCATTAATGCTGAATGATATTTCCAGCTTTTGGAGCAACTTGCTGCCATCCAGAAAAAATCTTTTTCAGGGAAGGCTTTCATTCTTTCAGGAAGACAATGCCAAACTGCTTTCTGCACATATTAAAACTGCATGGCACCGTAGTAAAAGAGTCAAGGTGCTAAACTGGCCTTCCTGCAGTCCAGATCTGTCTCCCATTTGGCGCATTATGAAGTGCAAACTACAACAAAGGAGACCCCGAACTGTTGAGCAACTGAAATTGTACATCAGGCAGATTGGGACAACATTTCTCTTTCAAAACTACAGCAATTGGTCTCCTCAGTTCCCAAACATTTACAGAGTATTGCTAAAAAAAGAGGTGATACAACACAGTATTAAACATGCTTCCACCCCAATTTTTTTTTTAAATGTGTTGCTGGCACTAAATTCAAAATGAGTATATATATTTTTAAAAACAATAAAATTTCAGTTTCAACATTTGATGTGTTGTCTTTGTACTATTTTCAATGAAATATAGGGTGTCCATGATTTGCAAATCATCACATTCTGTTTTTATTTACGTGTTACACAGCATCCCAACTTTTTTTCGTATTGGGATTATTTATTTATTTATTTATTTATTTTATAGACACAAGCATTTTACTGGGAAACACGCCACTTGTATTTTTCATACGAACAACATCCGGGACATTGACTAACATATTCTTCAATATGTCACTCATGAGGAAATCGATGAATTGTTTTGATAATTTTGCGTACTTTTTGTTTGTGAACGTGCCTATATTATAAAAAGAAAATTGCACATTGGCTTGAAGATATGAAGTTGATCTTCTCATGTTGAAAAACTTATATTTTTCATATGAAATACATCACAGACCTGAGTGACATATTTCCCAATATCTTCACTCCAATGACATCACTCCCAGTGTTTTCCTCCTGAACTTTACCATGTCAAAATAGCGAATCGGTTGAAAATTGAAATTATTTTGATGAACTTGCGTTATTTTTTCGTGGATGTGTCTATATAATCGAAATATAGTACAACCCCGATTCCAAAAAAGTTGGGACAAAGTACAAATTGTAAATAAAAATGGAATGCAATGATGTGGAAGTTTCAAAATTCCATATTTTATTCAGAATAGAACATAGATGACATATCAAATGTTTAAACTGAGAAAATGTATCATTTAAAGAGAAAAATTAGGTGATTTTAAATTTCATGACAACAACACATCTCAAAAAAGTTGGGACAAGGCCATGTTTACCACTGTGAGACATCCCCTTTTCTCTTTACAACAGTCTGTAAACGTCTGGGGACTGAGGAGACAAGTTGCTCAAGTTTAGGGATAGGAATGTTAACCCATTCTTGTCTAATGTAGGATTTTAGTTGCTCAACTGTCTTAGGTCTTTTTTGTCATATCTTCCGTTTTATGATGCGCCAAATGTTTTCTATGGGTGAAAGATCTGGACTGCAGGCTGGCCAGTTCAGTACCCGGACCCTTCTTCTACGCAGCCATGATGCTGTAATTGATGCAGTATGTGGTTTGGCATTGTCATGTTGGAAAATGCAAGGTCTTCCCTGAAAGAGACGTCATCTGGATGGGAGCATATGTTGCTCTAGAACCTGGATATACCTTTCAGCATTGATGGTGTCTTTCCAGATGTGCAAGCTGCCCATGCCACACGTACTAATGCAACCCCATACCATCAGAGATGCAGGCTTCTGAACTGAGTGCTGATAACAACTCGGGTTGTCCTTCTCCTCTTTAGTCCGAATGACACGGCGTCCCTGATTTCCATAAAGAACTTCAAATTTTGATTCGTCTGACCACGGAACAGTTTTCCACTTTGCCACAGTCCATTTTAAATGAGCCTTGGCCCAGAGAAGATGTCTGCACTTCTGGATCATGTTTAGATATGGCTTCTTCTTTGAATTATAGAGTTTTAGTTGGCAATGGCGGATGGCACGGTGAATTGTGTTCACAGATAATGTTCTCTGGAAATATTCCTGAGCCCATTTTGTGATTTCCAATACAGAAGCATGCCTGTATGTGATGCAGTGCCGTCTAAGGGCCCGAAGATCACGGGCACCCAGTATGGTTTTCCGGCCTTGACCCTTACGCACAGAGATTCTTCCAGATTCTCTGAATCTTTTGATGATATTATGCACTGTAGATGATGATATGTTCAAACTCTTTGCAATTTTACACTGTCGAACTCTTTTCTGATATTGCTCCACTATTTGTCGGTGCAGAATTAGGGGGATTGGTGATCCTCTTCCCATCTTTACTTCTGAGAGCCGCTGCCACTCCAAGATGCTCTTTTTATACCCAGTCATGTTAATGACCTATTGCCAATTGACCTAATGAGTTGCAATTTGGTCCTCCAGCTGTTCCTTTTTTGTACCTTTAACTTTTCCAGCCTCTTATTGCCCCTGTCCCAACTTTTTTGAGATGTGTTGCTGTCATGAAATTTCAAATGAGCCAATATTTGGCATGAAATTTCAAAATATCTCACTTTCGACATTTGATATGTTGTCTATGTTCTATTGTGGATACAATATCAGTTTTTGAGATTTGTAAATTATTGCATTCCATTTTTATTTACAATTTGTACTTTGTCCCAACTTTTTTGGAATCGGGGTTGTACACAGTGGCATGAAGATATGAAAAGATATGAAGTTTATCTTCTCATGCTGAAAAATATTTCACTCGTTCGCTTTGCTCACTCATGGAATATGTTCACCAAAGATAAACTTCATATCTTCGTGCCACCGTGTCATTTCTCTTATATATATGATCATGTTAGAGCTAAAGCAAGCAAACACCAAGCTATGTTTAGAACAAAACATGCCTAACCTTAACAAGGATGAGGTTATGTAGAAATATAGACTATAGAATGCGTCTTGGTAAAGTGAAGCAGAGCACACCATAGTTCAGAATTTTCCTGTGCAGCTAGATTTTCATTGTCGTCATACTTTGAACCAATCATCCCTCTTTAAATCTGCTCATAATTTGACCCCATTAAAGTTCATCTCATCTCATTATCTCTAGCCGCTTTATCCTGTTCTACAGGGTCGCAGGCAAGCTGGAGCCTATTCCAGCTGACTACGGGTGAAAGGCGGGGTACACCCTGGACAAGTCGCCAAGTCATCGCCTGGCTGACACATAGACACAGACAACCATTCACACTCACATTCACACCTACGGTCAATTTAGAGTCACCAGTTAACCTAACCTGCATGTCTTTGGACTGTGGGGGAAACCGGAGCACCCGGAGGAAACCCACGCGGACACGGGGAGAACATGCAAACTCCGCACAGAAAGGCCCTCGCCGGCCACGGGGCTCGAACCCAGGACCTTCTTGCTGTGAGGCGACAGCGCTAACCACTACACCACCGTGCCGCCCCCCATTAAAGTTATTTTTTTTAATAATGCAGTAAGTGAAAGAGTAATGTTCTGGTGAGGACTTAATCGAACTTGAACTTAATAGAATAGAATAGAATAGGATTGATCCATAATAGGACCAATGCACAACTGCACTATCTATACTGATCCTGCTAATGAAATGTGTGTGTATATGTGTGTGTGTGTGTGAGTGTGAGAGAGAGGCAGATCATTCTTTTCAGCACGGTGTTTTTCCTCTTATTCTCCAATGTCAGCTTATTTTTTAGAGAACAGGACCCTAGTCAATATTGTGAAATCCATGCTAAGCTTTCTCCTATCCTGTCTCACCTTCTCAGTTCTCATCGTGGTGTAGTTGTGCAATCTGAGTCATGTTTCATGTGTGCGTAGAAGATGAGCTTCTGCTTGAGCGTTTTCTCAGGCTGGAAAATCACTGGGCAGGAAATGGCACCCCTGCAATAATGTTCAACGAATACCAGCATCATATACTTCAAAGTATTGATGCTTCGACTTGTCAGATTGCTTTAGGGTCATATATGTAGTGCTGGACTGATGCTTGTGTATAATGCATACTGTTCTCCAAAGAGAGTCATCCATAACACTAAAAAGAACATGTGACCTTGAATAAGCAATCAGACAGCCTGTGATCTATAACGCATACTAAGCTTGTTTGAGTGCATGTGTGCTTTATAGTGTCTCATAACCTTTACCTCGATGTTCACAGCCCTTAAGCATGTGTGTGTGTGCGCACATGTGTGTATACACTTATCACAGAAGTTTTTCCTCTTAGGGAAGGGAGAAAGCAGGTGGGTGGCTGGAATGAAGAAATGAAGAGAAGAACAGAGCTGCATCTTTTATTCCTCATCCCTCTGCCCAACATAGGCACGAGTGGGTGGTGTGGAGGCACCATAGCCAGTTTACACACTCTCTCTCTCTCTCTCTCTCTCTCTCACACACACACACACACACACACACACACACACACACACACACACACACACAATCATATTACAAGAAACTCTGATTATCTTCTGATTATACAGTCGGCTGATATCTACACTCCTACATTATTGCTCATGCAAGTTTTCAGAAATGCAGAAGTCTCCATTCAAATGCCAGCTACACAAAACAAATGTATAATAAAGATTTATTCCGGTGCTTTTGTTAAGACTTGTGTTGTAATGAATCATTGAAAATGTACTTTTTCGCCCCTACTGAGTGAATTTGGCTATTTACAACGCACCTTTTGCTGAGACAGGCACTAAATTGTGCACTCAGTTGTGTAATCTCCGTCGAAAAATCAACAGCAGTAGAAAGGAGAGCTCTGGAGAGCTTAGCGAACTCAGTGAATGGCACCATCATGGGATGCCGCCTTTCCAACAACTATATCAAAAGTATATCAAATTTCCACACTGCTCCAGCTGCCCGGGTCAACTGTAAGTGACGTTATTGTAAAGTGGAAATGTCTTGGAGTGACAAAAACTGGTCACACAAACCCACACAGACCACAGAGTGCTGGAAAGCTGCGTGTGCAAAATTCTTCTGGCATTACTTCAGCTTCTGGAGGAGCTAAACAATGTGGGTTTTCATGGCCGAATAGCCACAGACAAGCCCAAGATCACATGTGCAGTCTCAAGTGCTGGCCATTAGATGACTGAGCAGTGGAAATGTGTGGAACATTTTCGAACACACAAATAAGGACATTTCAGAAGTTTGGATCAAGGCCTAACTCTAAAACTGAGATTTTAAAGTTCTGACTGTTATCCACTTACTTAGTATAACATGAAAAGATGCAAGTACACTGTCATAAAGCAGCTTTCCTTAAAAAAAAAAAAAAAAAATTAGATGTGGATTTCGATCCCTCGTGAGCAAGCCAGAGATGACATTGTCAAGGAAAAAAATCCATGAGACCGCATGAGGAAGAAACCTGAAAAGGAACCAGACTAAAAAGTGAATTTATTGTTTTCTGGGTGACACTGGGTAGTGGGATTATACATCATAAATCATTATTTAATTTATGATTTCATATTCAATTAATAGGATCAACACCAAAAGTTACGGTGATGGAGTATTTTCATCAGCCGGACTAAGACTGTGGAATAAGCTCCTGTTGTCCCTTCGTAAATATGACTCATATTAATCTTTCAAGACTGGTCTAAAGACATTACTTTTTGAACAATATTACTAATTATGAATACTTTTTTACAATTTGAATACTAATCTTTGTTTTGATTCATCCATCCATCCATTATCTGTAGCCGCTTATCCTGTTCTACAGGGTCGCAGGCAAGCTGGAGCCTATCCCAGCTGACTACGGGCGAAAGGCGGGGTACACCCTGGACAAGTCGCCAGGTCATCACAGGGCCGACACATAGACACAGACAACCATTCACACTCACATTCACACCTACGGTCAATTTAGAGTCACCAGTTAACCTAACCTGCATGTCTTTGGACTGTGGGGGAAACCGGAGCACCCGGAGGAAACCCACGCGGACACAGGGAGAACATGCAAACTCCGCACAGAAAGGCCCTCGCCGGTCACGGGGCTCGAACCCAGGACCTTCTTGCTGTGAGGCGACAGTGCTACACCACACCACCGTGCCACCTATTATTATTATTTGCTAAAACAGAAAAAGATCCCATGTATCTCCCTGATGATGTCTTTCTCCTATCTTAAATCATGGAAATTCCTATAAGAGTAAAGCCATACTCTATCAGTATATTCTTATGGAGTAATTCCTTCAAGATGCCTAAATGTGTAAAAATTATTATTGCACCATTATATGCTTGAGTTTGCATTTAATAAGTTGATGATTAAATCCATTGTAGTCATTCAATAAGTTACTTTCTAGTCATGGATGCATCTTGTTTTGTCTATGAATTCGAAAAGCAAAACTTTCGGACTTCAGCTTGAGAAATCCAGTGACTTGTTGACGCTGTATACCTTCAATTCATTTCAGAAGGCGATTTCATTTCAATTCGTGAGAAGTGGAGGTGATGAGAGTGAACATTCAATCATCACTCTTCCACACTCCGATGAACTGTGCTCAGGTGCAAGCCTACATACTGTCACTCAAATCAAAATGGTTTCCTGCTGGCAAAGGTCCATGATGCCAGTTTCCATTACCAAGGTGCCAAGTGAGTTGTTCCCAGATGTCATTGTAAAACCTCCAGCAATAATAGTAAATAACACTCGCCAGCTGATTTGTCCCCTTGAATCTCCCAGAGTACTTTAGTACTTCTGTGTTCATTTTGAAGCTTTTCTGTTTGCTGAACTGGTGTCACTTGAACTTCCATCCATTATCTGTAACCACTTATCCTGTACAGGGTCACAGGCAAGCTGGAGCCTATCCCAGCTGACTATGGGCGAAAGGCGGGGTACACCCTGGACAAGTCGCCAAATCATCGCAGGGCTGACACATAGAGACAAACAACCATTCACACCTACGGTCAATTTAGAGCCACCAATTAACCTAACCTGCATGTCTTTGGACTGTGGGGGAAACCAGAGCACCCGGAGGAAACCCACGCAGACATGGGGAGAACATGCAAACTCTGCATAGAAAGGCCCCCGTTGGCCGCTGGGCACAAACTCAGAACCTTCTTGCTGTGAGGCGACAGTGCTAACCACTACACCACCATGTCACCCTCATTTGAACTTAATTCTTATAATAGTCCATGTTACTGACTATCTTGTGGCATGGAACTCCTGAAATGCCACTGTAGGTCTATTTTGTCCTCTGTATCTGGATAATCATTCTTTACATAAATGTTTGGCAACCTCTGCTGTGGGGTGGTAGGAAGTGCAGCTGTTGTTTCTCTATAGCTCTCACTAGTGGACACCTCAAGTCTTAAAGAACCTTTATTGTGATCTGATATTAATATTGCAGCAACAGTTACTCTTCATAGTTGACAGTAAAACTTTAATGTGTTTTCACATGCTGTTATTTAAACTGCAGTTCGTCTTTATTTCACTTAAAGCTAGACTGCCTTTCAGATTTTTCAAGTGTAGGTCATAAAACAAATTTTCCCTGACACCCAATTATTTTTGTTTAGTGGACCGAAAGCTCCTGAATTCGAATCACAGACTTCCAATTTTATTTGGTTTTTTTAGTAGAACAATTAATGAATTTAGGGCCACGTGGCCCTGAATTCTCTGCTATTTTTTCCTGCTTCACCATGACCCAATTCAAGATACTATGTCATGCATCATGTGGTGGGCTTTCCCCGTTCGCGCAAGGCACTGTGGGATACAAATTTGAAACAGGAAAGGAAAATGGAGGACGTGAGTGTGAGAATGAAACGTGAAAGGCCGACTACAGTAACGGAAAGCGAGAAGAAAAGACATTATGTTGCGAAGGAAATGAAAAGCAGGACCAAGCTAATAAATATCGGCGGTCAGCGAGCACCTCGGTGTGATCAGCTGTTTGTTTAGGCTGCTGGGCCATAGAAGGTTCACGCTGCACGCTGCATGCTGCACGCTACACGTTCACGTGAAGAACCGGACCCTGGGCCATTAAACTTCATGCTTGGATGTTCACGTGTTGCGTCTGTTCTACTTTGACCGAGTAACCAACAATATGGACTCTTCGGATGACGACGATTGCCTCATTCTGCTTTTACTGAGACAGAGGAAGAGAAAAAGGAACAGAATTTGGAGCCGAGAACACTTCCTTCTGAGAGAAACCCGTGGTGAATTTCACCGAACATTCTATAATCTGCTTGACAATCCCGATGAAGAACTATTTTTCAATTATACCATTCAATTATATTTTTTCTGAAGTTTTCCCCTGAAAGCATAGAGTTATCTCCCTAGACCCGTTCTGATTGGCTGGCGCGGCGGTGACCGCATGCATTGACTGGAATTTCCATCTTCACGCCTAGAAAAAAGTGTGCATGTTCATTTCACGCTTCACGCGTGAAGTGTGCAGCGTGCAACGTGAACGCCGTTCTATGGCCCAGAGCAAGTCATGCTACGTTTGTCCACTTTTCTTTACACGCGTGTAGCGTGTAGTGTGCAGCATGCAGCGTGCAGCTTGAACCTTCTATGGCCCAGCAGCCTTAGCGACAGAATAATGTAACTGTCAGTGCAAGGTCAAAGTAAACCTGTAGATGGCAGTAATGCAACACTGTAGATGCCAGCTGCCGTAAAACCCAAAAGAAGAAGATAAACCTGCGCATGCGCACACGGACTTCCTCTGTCTGCTTGACTGCACAAAACAAGCGATTTCATGCACATTATTTGCTTGGGAATCCCCTCAAATTAAATAACTTCCCAGCCACAGAATGGCCTGATATTTTGTGAGATATTACAGAAATAAACATGTATCACAATGACCAAATTTCAGAGGGAATTTAACTTCACAGATTTTGTGATATCGAAAGGCCGTCTAGCTTTAAACTCCACATAACCCTTGCAAGACATTAAATCAGAACGATTTGATGCTCTCCCTGTGTATGTATCAGAATATACATGTTTACTTGAGGTTCTGAATCAGAGCCTCAGTGTATAATGGTTGGAAATACTAAGAAAACAGAAACAGAAGTTATGAGTTTGACCAATTGTACCTTAAAATGCTGCATTTTAAAAATGAATGCAGAGCAGTCGAAGAAATACTCCAATCAGTACAAGAAAAACAATACTTTTTGCTGTAAATGGTTATCCATCCATCCATCTATTCCCCACTTATCTGTCAGGGTCATGGTGGAATCCCAGCTACACCCTGGACAGGTTACCAATCCATGCTAACGCAGAAACAACCAACCATTCACACTCACATTCACACCTATGGGCAATTTAGAGTAGCCAGTTGACCTAATCCACATGTTTTTGGACTATGGGAGGAAACCGTAGCAGCTGGAAAAACCCATGCAGGTACGGGGAGAACATGCAAACTCCACATAGAAAAGCCCTAGTCATCTTTGAAGTTTTAAACCCAAAGCCTTTTTGATGTGAAACAACAGAGCTAACCACTGGACTACTGTGCCCATGGTTTTACATCTCATCTCATCTCATTATCTCTAGCCGCTTTATCCTGCTCTACAGGGTCGCAGGCAAGCTGGAGCCTATCCCAGCTGACTATGGGTGAAAGGTGGGGTACACCCTGGACAAGTCGTCAGGTCATCACAGTGCTGACACATAGACACAGACAACCATTCACACCTACGGTCAATTTAGAGTCACCAGTTAACCTAACCTGCATGTCTTTGGACTGTGGGGGAAACCGGAGCACCCGGAGGAAACCCACGCAGACATGGGGAGAACATTCAAACTCCACACAGAAAGGCCCTCGCCAGCCCCGGGGCTCGAACCCGGACCTTCTTGCTGTGAGGCCACAGTGCTAACCACTACACCAACGTGTTGCCCCACTGGGACTCATTATTTCTTAAAATATATAAATATATAAGCAATCATTAACATCAGCCTGTACCAGAATAAAGCAGTTACTAAGGATGAATGGGGTGGCATGGTGGTGTAGTGGTTAGCATTGTCACCTCACAGCAAGAAGGTTCTGGGTTCAAGCCCAGTGGCTGACAGGGGCCTTTCTGTGTGGAGTTTGTATGTTCTCCCCGTGTCTGTGTAGGTTTCCTCCAGGTGCTCCGGTTTCCCACACAGCTCAAAGACATGCAGGTTAGGTTAACTGGCTACTCTAAATTGTCCGTTGATCAAGCTTGGAGAGGAGATGGGATCCAACAAGTTTAAATGCCCTAGGCACACCAATGATGGACTGTTAAAATATCATCAGTGGTGCTCTTGCTGGCTATGGGACGAAGAAGATGCAGAAGAGGAAGAAGAAAGATGAATTAAAGAAAGCTGTAAATGCTTCACTCTGCACTGTGGGATTGTCATATACTCTCTCATGGTAATGAATGTGGCATTTCTGTGTCCGATAGTCCCATATTTGACAACCGGCTCCTGCTTGCATGAGAGGTAAAAACTGTTCGGTCAGGTGACTTTTGTTGGATCCCACAGGATTGCAGTTCCCATGCAGGTCTGTAATTTGCAGTCAGCATATACTATAGGTCACAACTTTGCCAGGAAATGGATATAGGCTCTAATGGTTACTTGCCCTGATTGATCAGTGAGGCTAGGTGGAATAATAATCATCATAATATAATTATTATTTAAAGACAACATATCACAATTCTTAAGAAACGCAAATCACAAATAACTTTCATGTGGGGCGGCATGGTGGTGTAGTGGTTAGCGCTGTTGCCTCACAGCAAGAAGGTCCGGGTTCGAGCTCCGTGGCTGGTGAGGGCCTTTCTGTGTGGAGTTTGCATGTTCTCCCCGTGTCCGCGTGGGTTTCCTCCGGGTGCTCCGGTTTCCCCCACAGTCCAAAGACATGCAGGTTAGGTTAACTGGTGACTCTAAATTGACCGTAGGTGTGAATGTGAGTGTGAATGGTTGTCTGTGTCTATGTGTCAGCCCTGTGATGACCTGGCGACTTGTCCAGGGTGTACCCCGCCTTTCGCCCGTAGTCAGCTGGGATAGGCTCCAGCTTGCCTGCGACCCTGTAGAACAGGATAAAACGGCTAGAGATAATGAGATGAGAATGAACTTTCATGTGTAAACTGCTCTCTCTCTCTCTCTCTCTCTCTCTCTCTCTTCTACAATGCCAGTGTATTCCAGCATTCATATATAATTTCATATCTAAGAGATTAAATATGTTGTACAATGACAGATACATACAGTTGTGTTCAAAATAATAGCAGTGTGTTTAAAAACATGAGTAAAGCTCAAAATCCTTATAATAGTTTTTATTTCCATGCATTGGGAACACTGCACATTATATTCTACATCAAAACATGAAGAAAAATGTATCAATATTTTAATTACTTTACAGAAATTGAAGAAAAATGAACATTGGGCTGTTCAAAAAAATAGCAGTGTCTGCATTTTTCATTACAAACTCCAAATATTTACTGTATAAACTGAAAAAATCTTAAGGATTTAGTATTCCTGTGAATCACTAAACTAATATTTAGTTGTATAACCACGGTTTCTGAGAACTTCTGGCACCTGTGAACAGGTATTCCAGCCCAGGATGATTTGACAACATTCCACAATTCCTCTGCATTTCTTGGTTTTGCCTCAGAAACAGCATTTTTGATGTCACCCCACAAGTTTTCTATTGGATTAAGGTCCGGGGATTGGGCTGGCTACTCCATAACTTTCATTTTGTTGGTCTTGAACCCTGATGCTGCTCGCTTACTGGTGTGTTTGGGGTCGTTGTCTTGTTGAAACACCCATTTCAAGGGCATTTCCTCTTCAGCATAAGGCAACATGACCTCCTCAAGTATTTTGATATATGCAAACTGATCCATGATCCCTGGTATGCGATAAATGGGCCCAACATCATAGTAAGAGAAACATCCCCATATCATGATGCTTGCACCACCATGCTTCACTGTCTTCAGAGCGTACTGTGGCTTGAATTCAGTGTTTGGGGGTCGTCTGAAAAACTGTCTGCGGCTCTTGGACCCAAAAAGAACAATTTTACTTTCATCAGTCCACAAAATGTTTTTCCATTTCTCTTTAGGCCAGTCGATGTGTTCTTTGGCAAATTGTATCCTCTTCAGCACGTCTTTTTTTTAACAGTGGAACTTTGCGGGGGCTTCTTGCCGATAGGTTAGCTTCACACAGGCATCTTCTAATTGTCACAGTACTCACAGGTAACTTCAGACCGTCTTTGATCACCCTGGAGCTGATCATTGGCTGAGTCTTTGCCATTCTGGCTATTCTTCGATCCATTCGAATGGTAGTCTTCTGTTTTCTTCCACGTCTCTCTGGTTTTGCTGTCCGTTTTAAAGCACTGGAGATCATTTTAGCTGAGCAGCCCATCATTTTCTGCACTTCTTTACAGTATACATTTTACCTCTCCAATCAACGTTTTAATCAAAGCACGCTGTTCTTCTGAACAATGTCTGGAACGACCCATGTTTCTCAGGTTTTCAGAGAGAAATGCGTGTACAACACGTGCTGGCTTCATCCTTAAATTAGGGCCACCTGACTGACATCTGTTTTTTCACAGAATGAATGATCTCACTAATTGAACTCCACACTGCTATTATTTTGAACACGTCCCTTTCACTTAATTATTCGATTACACAGACTCAGGAGCATGCATATCACGAATGTTGGGTCTGTTGGTTTTCTATGACTCTACTACACCTACTGGTAAATTATTTGCCATGTAGTAATATAATTTCCACCAAAAACAGTGATTGATCTGGTTAGTCGTGTTGGACTGCTATTATTTTGAACACAAGTGTACACACCACATTGAAAAATCACCCAGATGGAGGAATTTCATCACATACAATTTTATACAAAGAGATTCAGGCATGACTAGATGCCTTTCTGCATGAGAAGAGAGAATTTATGTTCCAGTTTGAGTGAATCTGTGCCCATGATAGCCTCATATTTGTGGTCTTGGCTGACAGGAGTGGAACCTGATGTGGTCGTCTGCTGTTGTAGCGCATCCACCTCAAGGTCTGATGTGTTGTGTGTGATCTGACCTGAGATGCTTTTCTGTTCAGCACTGTTTTAAAAAGTGCTTATTTGAGTTACTATACACTTCCTGTAGGCTCAGACCTGTCTAATCATTTTCCTCCGATCTCTCTCAGGAGCAAGGTGTTTCAGCCTGCAGACCTGCTGCTCGCAGGATGTGGTTTTTTTTTTTTGCACCATTCTGTCGAATGTTTGGAGACTGTTGTACGTGAAATTCCCAAGAGATCAGCATTTTATGAAATACTCAACCCAGCCCATCTGGCACCAACAACCATGCCACGGTTAAATATATATACTGGCAAATATGCAGCATTTGATTTCTGTCTTTTCTTCAATTCAATTTTGTTCAATTTGATTTTATTTGTATAGCACTTTTAACAATAGACACTGTCACACAGCAGCTTTAGAGAAATCCAAATGAGATGGAGATTAAGATTCAGGCTCCTACTGAGCAAGCCAGAGATGAAAGTAGCAAAGAAAAACTCTCTGAGATGGCATAAAGAAGAAATCTTGAGAGGAACTTGACTCAAAAAAGAAATCATTCTCTTCTGGGTGATACAGGTTACCGGGATTATACACTACCGTTCAAAAGTTTGGGGTCACTTTGAAATGTCCTTATTTTTGAAAGAAAAGCACTGTTCTTTTCAATGAAGATCACTTTAAACTAATCAGAAATCCACTCTATACATTGCTAATGTGGTAAATGACTATTCTAGCTGCAAATGTCTGGTTTTTGGTGCAATATCTCCATAGGTGTATAGAGGCCCATTTCCAGCAACTCTCACTCCAGTGTTCTAATGGTACAATGTGTTTGCTCATTGCCTCAGAAGGCTAATGGATGATTAGAAAACCCTTATACGATCATGTTAGCACAGCTGAAAACAGTTGAGCTCTTTAGAGAAGCTATAAAACTGACCTTCCTTTGAGCAGATTGAGTTTCTGGAGTGTCACATTTGTGGGGTCGATTAAATGCTCAAAATGGCCAGAAAAATGTCTTGACTATATTTTCTATTCATTTTACAACTTATGCTGGTAAATAAAAGTGTGACTTTTCATGGAAAACACAAAATTGTCTGGGTGACCCTAAACTTTTGAACGGTAGTGTAAATCTTTACTCTTCTACAACTGTATACTATATAACCATACAGTTCTAAGTGTGTTGAAACAATGACCATAGTGTGAATAAAAGTCCTGGGTTCACCACAGCAGAGTCTTTCTGGTTACGTAACAGCTCTTAGGGACAAATGTACAGTATCCAATTTTGATAATTCACTGAAGCAAGGGTGAAATCTGAGCATAAACTGTTTTGGGGAAGTGTAAATATTTTGAGTATTCACATGGGAACTGAACACAGCTGCATAAAGTATGTCATCTCTCTCTCTCTCTCTCTCTCTCTCTCTGTCTCTCAGATCTCAATTCCTCATAAAAAATAGAGTTTGCATGTTCTCCCCGTGTCCACGTGGGTTTCCTCCAGGTGCTCCGGTTTCCCCCACAGTCCAAAGACATGCAGGTTAGGTTAACTGGTGACTCTAAATTGACCGTAGGTGTGAATGGTTGCCTGTGTCTATGTATCAGCCCTGTGATGACCTGGCGACTTGTCCAGGGTGTACCCCGCCTCTCGCCCGTAGTCAGCTGGGATAGGCTCCAGCTTGCCTGCGACCCTGTAGAACAGGACAAAGCGGCTACAGATAATGAGACGAGATGAGATGAGATAATATAATATAATATGGGGCAGCCACGTCGTGAAGTTTAGAAAAGCACCCTTGGGCCCAAAGGGTCGCTGGTTCGATTTCCAGGACCAGCAGGAAAAATGTGAGGGGAGTTGAGTGAATGTACAGCACTTTCTCCTCCCTCTGTATCATGGATGAAGTGCCCTTGAGCAAGGCACTTAACCCCCAACTGCTCCCAGGGCGTTGTAGCATAGCTGCCCATTGCTCTGGGTATGTGCATGTGATCATTGCTTACTTGTGTATGCATGCGTGTGTTCGCTGCTTCAGATGTGTTAAATACAGAGGAGGAATTTCACTGTGCTTGAGTGTACATGCTACCAAATAAAGGCTTCTTCTTAAATATAATATAATAATTAACCCGGCGGCACGGTGGTGTAGTGGTTAGCGCTGTCGCCTCACAGCAAGAAGGTCCGGGTTCGAGCCCCGTGGCCGGCGAGGGCCTTTCTGTGCGGAGTTTGCATGTTCTCCCCGTGTCCGCGTGGGTTTCCTCCGGGTGCTCCGGTTTCCCCCACAGTCCAAAGACATGCAGGTTAGGTTAACTGGTGACTCTAAATTGACTGTAGGTGTGAATGTGAGTGTGAATGGTTGTCTGTGTCTATGTGTCAGCCCTGTGATGACCTGGTGACTTGTCCAGGGTGTACCCCGCCTTTTGCCCGTAGTCAGCTGGGATAGGCTCCAGCTTGCCTGCGACCCTGTAGAAGGATAAAGCGGCTAGAGATAATGAGATGAGATAATTAACCCAACCTGCATGTCTTTGGGGAAAACCGGAGCACCCGGACACAGGGAGAACATGCAAACTCCACACAGAAAGGCCCTCGCCGGCTGCTGGGCTCGAACCCAGGACCTTCTTGCTGTGAGGCGACAGCGCTAACCACTACAGAAAATGACATCTATTCATCTATCCATTATCTGTAGCTGCTTATCCTGTCCTACAGGGTCGCAGGCAAGCTGGAGCCTATCCCAGCTGACTATGGGCAAGAGGCGGGGTACACCCTGGACAAGTCACCAGGTCATTGCAGGGCTGACACATAGACAAACAACCATTCACACTCAATTTAGAGCCAAGCTGCATGTCTTTGGGGGAAACCAGAGCACCCAGACAGAACATGCAAACTCTACACAGAAAGGCCCTCGCTGGCCTCGAACCCAGGACCTTCTTGCTGTGAGGCGACAGCGCTAACCACTACACCACTGTGCTCACATTCACACCTACGGTCAATTTAGAGTCACCAGTTAACCTAACCTGCATGTCTTTGGACTGTGGGGGAAACCGGAGCACCCGGAGGAAACCCACGCGGACACGGGGAGAACATGCAAACTCCGCACAGAAAGGCCCTCGCCGGCCCCGGGGCTCGAACCTGGACCTTCTTGCTGTGAGGCGACAGCGCTAACCACTACACCACCGTGCCGCCCCTGAGTGTATTTCTGATTAGTTTAAAGTGATCTTCATTGAAAAGAACAGTGCTTTTCTTTCAAAAATAAGGACATTTCAAAGTGACCCCAAACTTATGTCATGTCCATGATAAACACTAATACTCATCATGCATTGCTCAGAAGTGAAGAGTTCTATGAGCTCGCCGTGGCCGCTAGGTGGCGGTATAAACCCCTGCTGGGTGAGAAGGCGGCTGGCTGTAATTCCAGCACCCGCCGTTCCTGGTTGTGGTGAGCGGAGGCGCTCCTGCTTAATCCTGCCGCCTCCAGTCCGCGGGGAGCCGGCCGACATGGCGACCGCCACGACGCTCCTCTCTGCAACGAACCGCGTCTGAACCGGGTTCTGTTTGCAGTTTAGCTCGGGTAGGGTTCGAACTCAACCCCTGCAGGCTTTTTTCCTGAGCAAGGAACGCGTTCTGGGCTTTATAGGAGGTGGAGCGGACGCTGTGCTTTTGTAAGCAGGGTAAGTTCCAGGCTGTGTCTCTCTCTCTCTCTCTCTGTGCCTTTCCTTTCCTTGTCTTGAAAACAGGCGGCTGTGTGAAACTTGTCTGACGGAGATGAAGAGGTTGGTGGTGGGATTGAACCCGAGTCCGTGTGCCAGGATCGTGAGTGTTCTCATTCCCCCTCTCACTGGAACAGGAGCAGCCACGTCTCCATTCAGCACAGGAGCCACATGCCATGGACTCAGCAGGCTTCTCACTTAACACAGTCATCCTGTAAATCCAGGGTTTGTAGCTGCAAATTATCCCTGGATATGTTTTTTTTTTCTTCCTCTTCTTCCTCCTCTTCTTCTTCTGAGGATGAATGCAGGATACACTGGTGCTACAAATGAACCTGAACTGTTGCTTGTGTGTGTTACATTGTTGCATTACTACAAAGGGTAACTGCACAGGTACTGAGTAGGTATCATAAATCACTCTCTCGTTTTTTTCACAGATTGGTGTTTATCTGATCTGATCTGATCTGAAAGTACGGAAGCCGTGAGAGGCCCTTCACATAATCCTTTATTTTTATTCACCTTGTTATCCCGAGATAACGACATAATTAATTCAGGATCTCGAGAAAACAACGCAACTAATTCGAGATCTCGAGAAAACAAAACCGTTATTTCGAGATCTCGGAAAAACAAAACAATTGTTCCGTGATCTCGAGTAAACAGCTGAGAAATGGTTCATTCAGGTGCGCCAAGAGACTTGTGATATGCTGACTTTGGGGCTATTTCTCATTCTGTATAGACACAACTTTGGTCATTAGAATGTCTGGAATAATCGATCACCTAATAAGGCAATATTTTGATGAGGGGTTGACACAGGGAGAGATTGCATTTAGTCTTTTAATAAGGGATGATTTCAAAATTAGTCCGCGGCACCTCCGCAGAAGACTGGCCCGGCTTCGTCTCTACCGACGGAGATACAGTGATCCAGCTGAGATCATGAAATAACAGTTTTGTTTTCTCGAGATCTCAAATTAGTTGTGTTGTTTTCTCGAGATCCTGAATTAATTATGTCGTTATCTCAGGATAACAAGGTGAATAAAAAAAAGATTACTGTATATGAAGGGCCTCTTGTGGCTTCCGTAAGAAAGAAAGCACAACTTTATTCATCTCACACTTGTGAAATTCCTCTCTGCAGTTAACCCAGCTGAAGCAGTGGGCAGCCATGCTAACAGCGCCCGGGGAGCAAGGTGCCTCGTTCAGCCCAACGCCGTCCCATATTAACCTGACTGTAGAGGAAACCCATGCAAACTACCATACACACAGCTGCTGGGCTCGAACCCAGAACCTTCTTGCTGTAAGGCGACCGTGCTAACCACTCCACCACTGTGCTGCCGGTGTAACCTTTTTGACCTGTCAGCTGTCGTCCTACCCTTTCTCTCTCTTCTTCTTCATGGGCGGCACGGTGGTGTAAGTGGTTAGCACGGTCGCCTCAGGTTCTGGGTTTGAGGCCGGTGGGGGTCTTTATGTGTGGAGTTTGCATGTTATCTGCGTGGGTTTCCTCCACAGTTCAAAGACATGCGGTTAGGTTAATATATGGGACGGCCTTGGGCTGAGGTGCACTTGAGCGAGGCGCCGAACTCCCAACTGCTCCCCGGGCGCTGTTAGCATGGCTGCCCACTGCTGTGTGTGTGTTCACTGCTTCAGATGGGTTGAATGCAGAGAGGAATTTCACAAGTGTGTGATGAATAAAGTTGTGCTTTCTTTCTTTCTTTTAATTCTTCTCAGTGTTACTTGCTCATTATTAGAGTATTATATGTTATTTGACGCTAACTGATACACTCCAGTGTTCATGACTGTATCTGCATCTGGGCCGGTCCATCTGATTGAGGTGAGGTGAGTGGATGCTTCTGTTGCCCTCTATAATGAATTGGAGATTTGAAAACTTGATGATTTCTGGTACATTTCTGGTGGGTTGGATCTAAAGCTAGCTAGGCCACACCCAAACCTGGTTTATGGAGTGGGTGATGGGGTTCTGGTGATCACATCTGGAGAGAGGGAGAGGGTTTAACTCGGTCTGGCTGTGTATGGTATGAACAGAGGATCTACTGTTCTAGTGCAGTTTCCAATACACACGCGCATGCACACATGCATACACACACTTACTTTGGTCTTACTGTTCTTTTGTTGACATCATTAATACAGCTCATTAATAACATCTAACCTTCACCTCACCTTTAAAAGGAATCCTTTTGGCTCTTTTAAAATACTTTTTAAGAATTTATTTTTGGAGAAAAAGCAGTTTTCTTTTTGGGGACCATAAGGAAGGTCAAACTGTCTGATATTCATATCCTTGTGGGGACTCAATTGAGTCCCCACCAAGATACGTACGCATGCACGCACGCTTGCTGTCTCGTGGAATTTTCTCTGTAAACAACTTCAAAGCCAGCTGGGACAGCAGTGGGGTCACAGCTTTTCCGGCTGTTAGAAACCACTCATGCTTTAATCGTTGGTTTTGTAGGAATAAACGTTTCCTCTTGCAAATCTGTAGCGGTGATGGGAAACTACTGTTCTTCTGTATTCAAATGAGCAGACACCGAGAACTGCTGCATTTTACTATACGAATTTGTGGGGAGAAAAGACCTGCAAAACTTGACTCTCTAGCATTCATACTTCTGAAGCTGGTAGGACGTTCAGATTTGGGAGGCGAGATCAGCAATGAATCCTCAACTAATTTCTAAGGTTTTGCTGTTATGATGCTAAGACAAAAACAACCATGGTCAGCTGGGATAGGCTGCAGCTTGCCTGCCATGCACGGGATAAGCGGTTATGGATGGATGTGATGATACTATCAGTGTTTGGGTCAATACTAGCCTGAAAGATTTTACTTGAATGAGTATATTTTTTAATATATTATTATGTAGTGAAATGTCTTTGGCTGACAAACAGCAGATCGTGCATGTGAACGAAGTATGCAAGTTGTCTTGTGTAACTTTGCAACAGAAAGTCGCTTCAGTTGCCACGAGGATGTCAGTATTTGATTAGTTTTGAGTAATGGTTGATATGTCTGTATTGTATTGAAAATGGCGGAAAAGAGTAGAGTCCATACATTACTTCTGAACACTGCAGGCTGCATTTTATCCGAAATTAAAACAGAACGGTGTCGAAAAAAAATTACTGTAAATTTTAATTTTGTCGTGGTTTTTTAGGACTCTGTTCATTGTCCTGGGTCATCAGCTTGGATGAAAGATGTATATTTTCAGAGTGGATGTGAACATCACCTTTATTACACTACCGTTCAAAAGTTTGGGGTCACCCAGACAATTTTGTGTTTTCCATGAAAAGTCGCACTTTTATTTACCACCATAAGCTGTAAAATGAACAGAAAATATAGTCAAGACATTTTTCTGGCCGTTTTGAGCATTTAATTGACCCCACAAATGTGATGCTCCAGAAACTCAGGGCCTGTCCACACGGCAACGGATTCAGGTGAATCTGATAAAATTGTTTATCGTTTCGGCCTGGCGTCCACACGGCACCGGCGTATTGGGTGCCCCAAAACGAAATCTTTTGAGAACGGGTTCCAGAGTGGAAAGATCTGGCAACGGCGCCGTTGCGAAGTCGTCTGGATGAGTAGAACGGATTTGTTTACGATGACGTCACAACCACATGTGCTTCACACTGGGTAGAAGTGTAACGAACTCGATGCGAGTTGTCAACAAATCCTATAACTTGGTTCATGAAACGCGCTTACAAAATATTTTCACTGTGAATATTTATTGTGTAATGGTGCAAAGTGAGAGAGAGAGAGAGAATAGCCCTTAGGGCAGAGTCAATCCCGCCAGCAAAAATAGGGGAAAAAAAAGGAGCGATCTCACCTCTTCAGATGTTGGTTTAAGTCCTACAATACATTCCTCAAAAAGGGCGTAGAAGAACAAATTAATCCATCAACGTGTAGCATTCAATTTATTCCGGACCATTAAAGACACCGCCTTCCGCGTAGAATCATACGTCATCCTCGCCGCCATATTGGATGGGACAAAGCGGAGAATAAAGATGCCTCATTCATGTGCTGCGTTTAACCGTACCAACAGGTTTGCCGTCCAAACGAGATCACAAACGGGATTACCTTTCACAGGTGAGACTGGAAAAATACTTTTCATTGTATTTGGTCATTATAACGTAATTTTACGAACAGATTTTTCTGACTGTAGCTAATATGAAGTCTCGCGCATAATAGTTTATGTGCATGCGTCCTTACTACTTCTATTATTCTGGTGTCTCCGATGGGACCGTCTTACAGCGCACCTAGAGGTGTGGTATGTGTATTGCATCGTTTTCAGCAAGCGTTGCGTTGCCATATGTACCTGATATTTTACTGATCCATTGCCCATGTGGACGCGATATTATTATTATTATTATTATTATTATTATTATTATTTTTATAATCTCGTTGCCGTTGTCGTGTGGCTGTAGCCTCAATCTGCTCAAAGGAAGGTCAGTTTTATAGCTTCTCTAAAGAGCTAAACTGTTTTCAGCTGTGCTAACATGATTGTACAAGGGTTTTCTAATCATCCATTAGCCTTCTGAGGCAATGAGCAAACACATTGTACCATTAGAACACTGGAGTGAGAGTTGCTGGAAATGGGCCTCTATAGAGATCTTGCATGTGACGTCACAGCCGATCCAGATTGTGACAGACGCCATCGTGTCGGTCAAACGCCATATTCCGCCTTCTACTTCTGGTTCTACTTCTGCTTTTACTTCTACCTTTTCTTCTGGAAAACCCTACTATATACAATTCTACTACAACGGCTGCGGCTACAAGCTCTCCCTACCTGTGCACGTTTTTTATGTTTTTTGTGTGTATTTTTGCGTGTTGTTCGTCTGTACCGGACTTCAATATCCACTACAACCGTATGGACTTACTAGACATTGGTTTCCAGCAGAAAATGACGGTTTGTAGCGATTTCCATCGCATGCACAACATTCCGGACGAGAAAAAAAAAAAACATTCCGGACGAGACAGCGAGGTCTCCGTGGATTGTTATCGGAAGCAAAGCGAAGGAGGCGGCGCCGGGAGCAGAAGCGAAGCTACAGGCAGAGCCGGCCTGTTGACTAAGCTCAGAAAACAGCTACTCAAACCTCCACTGCCAAGCCTCTACCTCTCCAACGCCAGATCCATGTAAACAAGACGGACAATTTGGAATTACCTTATTCTATTCTATAATCGGCTGGTCAGTGCTATACTCAATACTTAAGTGACTTACCCATCCAATGAGGATAGTTATTTTCTTGTTTACAAGATGCCACATCTGAGTCGCTGACAAATCCTGAATTTCTGTAAAGATAACTGTGCAGAGATTTATAAGCACGCAGTGCTTCACCACTGAACAGCGAGGGAAAGTTGATGAGGTAATTTTACACGTCCGGGTATTCCGCTGGCAGTTCAAAATCCGGTCGTGAAAACTCCGTCCGGAAAGCCATAAGGGTCACAAATCTGTAGATCGTTTATTTTAGACATATATCTAGTTATCTGTTCATTAGAAAAATGAGCCGTGTAGTCCGTCGGTTGAAATTGATCCATTCTGTACACGAGTGCAGCAGTATTCAGCGGTGTTTTTGACCGACAAGATGGGGGTTGTGTACTTTCCAGTCACGTGACTGCAAGATCTCTATACACCTATGGAGATATTGCACCAAAAACCAGACATTTGCAGCTAGAATAGTCATTTACCACATTAGCAATGTATAGAGTGTATTTCTGATTAGTTTAAAGTGATCTTCATTGAAAAGAACAGTGCTTTTCTTTCAAAAATAAGGACATTTCAAAGTGACCCCAAACTTTTGAACGGTAGTGTACCTCTGTTAAGGTTTAGGGATAAATGCTTGCTGTGTGTGGTTATTTGTGAGCACTCGCGTGTATGCCTGTTTGGGCAAAAGTGGCCAGGTGGAGGTGATCATTAATTCTTGTTCTAATATGTTTAGGTTGTTCATTTACCATTCAGCATGGAGTGACTGAATATTCATAATGGACGCTGAATATTCATGAGGCTTAATGGGGCTTAACCAAAGAAATGCTGTGCACGTGTCATGCAACGGCCCACTGAGTTAATCCTTCCTTCAGAAGCAGAACTAACGTTTCTGACTCGTGTGATGGCTTGATTATTTACAAGTCTTAATAAAATCCGTTTTTCCATGTTCAGATGTACTTTGCAGGTTAGGAGCAGTGTTGTAGTCGAGTCACTAAACCTTGAGTCCGAGTCCAGCCTCGAGTCCCCGGTGTTCAAGTCATTAAAAAAAAAAAGACGTCGAGTGTGGGAACAAGACTCCAGCCGCACCATTTGACGGTGGCTGTTTTAGCGCCATTAATGTTAGTTTATTCCTGAACAGGTGAATGTGCATTCTCTTTATCAGGGAGTGCGAAGTATTCTGTCAGAGATGGTTGGAAGACGGATGTAAGTGCAGAAGGTGTGTTTATTAATACAAGTGAAGACACGTAAACAATCCAGAACGGCAGGCGAAATTGTGAAACAGGCAAGAGGTCGAGCGAGGCACAAACAGGCTATCAAAGATGAGAAACAGGAAATCAGGGATCAGGAACCCAGACAAGGAAACAAGGCTTGGTAATGTATCAGTAACACAACTCAATACTTCGCAAACTGTGTTTTCACAGTTTTTATGTAGTTGTGCTGATTGTGCCTTAATCCTGTGCAGGTGCAAGTCGTGTCCGGAGCACGCCCGAGAGTCTACCTGATGCACGCACCAAGGCGCGAAGGTGTGACACTCTTGTACGAAATTAGTACAAAAATGAATGTAGATATAAACATCTTGGGCCGGATTATTATAGCATGTTACAAAAAATTAAGAAGTTTGAGTCCGAATGCGGGCGGCATGGTGGTGTAGTGGTTAGTGCTGTCGCCTCACAGCAAGAAGGTCCGGGTTCGAGCCCCGTGGCCGGCGAGGGCCTTTCTGTGCGGAGTTTGCATGTTCTCCCCGTGTCCGGGTGCTCCGGTTTCCCCCACAGTCCAAAGACATGCAGGTTAGGTTAACTGGTGACTCTAAATTGACCGTAGGTGTGAATGTGAGTGTGAATGGTTGTCTGTGTGTCAGCCCTGTGATAACCTGGCGACTTGTCCAGGGTGTACCCCGCCTTTCGCCCGTAGTCAGCTGGGATAGGCTCCAGCTTGCCTGCGACCCTGTAGAACAGGATAAAGCGGCTAGAGATAATGAGATGAGATGAGTCCGAATGCAGTTCACGCACGAGTCCGAGTCATCAGTGCTCGAGTCCAAGTCAAGTCACAAGTCAGACTCGAGTCCGAGTCCTGGACTTGAGTACTGCAAGCCTGATTAGGAGTGTGCAAGGCTGGAATTGTATGGTTGTTACAATAATACCCTGTCCACACTAGGGATTTTGTACCGATACGATACTACTTTCGTATTGCAACACCTGTCCACACTAGCAACTATACCGGTACTGTAGCGGTATAACTGTATCGGTACGAAACCCACAAATGTATGGGTTTCGTACCGGTACAGTATCGGTACTGTAGCGCTTTGCTGTAGCGTGGACAGATGAAGCGGTTCTGTATCGATACAAATATAATGCGCATGCGCAAAGTCACACACCTCAATCGATGTCTTCGCTGAATAAAATAGTGAAGAACGGAGATTCGTTTGTTTCTTTCTCAACTGCCTCGCGCGTTTTATACGATTCGACTGAATAAATGACCATCAGAAATACAGACTGTACATTGACAACAAAAAGCACACACGCCTTGTTTCATCCGCCATATATTCTCGAAAGGAAGTTACTCGGTAACCACGGAAACATTTTGCGCACGCGCATTTCAACTACCGTGAAAGAAAACCGCAAACATTTCTCGCTAGTGTGGACAGATGCACTAAACTGTACCGGTATACTTTGTATCGATACGGTCTGGGTGCGATTTGCTGGGGGGGATGGGGGGGATCATTCCCCCCCCCCCCCCCCCCCCCCCCCCGGTTTTTATCTCTGCTGAAAAAAAATCCTCGGGGACAACCCCGTCAATAAAACGAACAAACCAAAAAAAAAGTTGACATGACAGGCATGTTGTGACACAGTTTTCTATGGTCTACATTGCACTCACTTTCAAAATGACCCAAAGTGGCAGCTTTGATGTTCACGAACGTCCCCAGCAAATAGATACATTGTAGATAATAACAATATCTTTGCGTTCTATGCAGGGATGCAAACAGCGCGCCTTTTGGCGGATGCTGCCTTTTTCACGGCCGATTATGTTTTTTTTTTTTGTTTTTTTTTTAGGGGGGGCGTTGGAGTGTCTGATTATAGTTTCAAAGTAAATTCTGTATTAAAATTACTAAATAAGCAAATACGTTACAGTCCATGAAACAGGAAGTATAAGGATGAGAAAAAAAACAGTTTAAATCGGAAAGCTGCGCACAATGTGAACTGCGCCATCAGAGCAAACTGTTCATTTAGTATTCATGTATTTTAGTGATTTTCGAGTCACTGTCCATTTAATCCGGAGGGAGAGAAACATCACAGCAACGCGACAAGCAATGCGAACTTTGTTGTGTGTAAGGCCCAATCCCAATTCTAATTTCTACCCCTACCCCTTCCCCTTGGCCCTTCCCCTTGAAACTGAGCTACAAGGGATAGGGCTTGAAATTCAACCCCTACGTATTGGGATAGCCCTTCAACGATCGCATACGTCATCGCGTACCTCCGTCAGCGTTTACGTTAGCAAAACGCGACCAAATGCGTCACTGGCTGCGACCAGCCGCTACAGTCAGAGCCAGAGGCAGAACCAGAAATCTCTGCTGGCAGGGTGTGATTTGTTAACTAACACCACTGAATGGGATATCTTTGGCGCTTCGTGCACCACATCCGACAGAATGAGGTGTCAGAACACTCATGTAAACAATAAAAGCGAGAATAACAGAACAAAACGTACGCAGTCAAGCAACCGAAAACAATACTCACTCCCAAAGCTTTTTAGCAGCAGCTTGGATTTTAGAAATCGCTGCTCATTCTCAGCTCGAAAGCGAATCAAGCGGCGTGTTTCCTCTGGATAACAACTTAAAACACGTAAATAATGGAGAAAATACATTTATGACAATCTTTCGCCGCGGGAACCGCCATCTTTCTGAAATCCGCATGAAATCTCGCTGAAATCCGCATGGCATTGTGGGAAATCACTCAAACCCCTTCGTTCGGAGTCAGCTCCAGGAAAATCTCCGTTTGGAGGGGTACAGAAGCCCTACCCCTTCCCCTACCCCTCCGCGTTAACTGGGATTGGGATACCCCTACCCCTTCACGTGAACGCGCAAAATGGAGGGGAAGGGCCAAGGGGTATGTCCAAGGGGTGAAATGGGATTCGGCCTTAGTGTTCGTGTATTTAGTCAGAGAGATAGGAAGATGAATTTACTATCTCTGGTTTAGTGTTTATTTTCATTTAGTGTTATTCATTTGATATCATCGGATGTTATTGAGCTGTTAGCCTATTGTTACCTTAATTTTGTGACGTTTCATGATAATAAAAAAAAAAAACATCCCCCCTTCTGGTTTTTTGACAAATCGCACCCTGGATACGGTTATACCACTATCGTACCGGTATATATGTGAACACAGCTTAAGATGTGTCGTCGTCCTTGCACTCTCGGGTCAGTCAGTAATGGATTGTATGCCTCAAAAGGTCAGCAATAATAAACTTGTCTCAAATGTACACTGTCGTGATTGAGCATAATGAGAGTTTATTGTCACTGGAAGTGCATGTGGATGGGACCCCGTGGCGGATGTTTGAATAACTGTTAATTTGCATTTGTAATTAGATAAATGTGTTCCTATGAAATAAATTTGGATTTCAGGCATGTGACACATTGAGACCATCAAGTGAGAAACTGCTCTGCTAGAGAGGCATCGTGTTATTCCACGGCATGTCCGTGGTAATGAATCACTACAGGAAACGTGTTATTTGTATAGTACAAAGTACAGTTTAAATACACACGCTCCAGATCACTCTCTCTCTCTGATGCCCCTCAGCCAGTGGAGGCCTTGTGGTGACATCGCTGGTCAGGAATGTGTGATAAACAGAGTGGAACAGACCTCCGAATCGGAGAGAAAGAGGAAAGGCTTGGAGAGGACAGCTCTTTCATTCAGTGCAACAGCTTAGCAAGTCTCTCAGCGAGACAGCCTCGGGGTTACCATTGGTACCAAACCCTTTTCTGACATCATGTGTGTTCACATACACACACAGACTTACCTTTCTGGAAAGCCAGGCTTGAGGTCATATTATGAAGGGTATTGAATTTCAGTAAACTGGAACAAGGGTGAGGTTTTTCCTCTTAGAGGACTCATTAAAGGTGCCGCAGGAAAGTAGGCGAGACCTATAGCGAGATCAGCCTTTAAAAGCCAGACTAGTGTCAGTGATCTTGTGTATATCCTATATGCAGCTCTGTTTGTTGGTAGTAATTTGAGAGCACACACAAGATGGTGGCTCATTTAATGGCTGTCTCTTAAGGGATACATTATTCGGAAAGGGAACACTTCATTCTCCATTATCCTCCGTCTCCTCTGGGTCCTAATGTTCACAGGGTTGGTGCGATCTAAACGGATTATGTGTTTGAAGTGTGCTTTATGGAGTGCTGTAGAGTTGAGCTAATCTTTATAGATGCTTTTTATTAGCCATGCGAATTGCATTTCATGCTGCTGCATGGTGAGTGTACGTCAGGGCAAAACCGAGCTTCTGTTAATCTAAGCGTTTAAGTTTATTTTTATAGCGCTTTTAACAATAGACATTGTCGCAAAGCAGCTTTACAGAAATTTAAAGACTTGAAACATGAGCTAATTTCATCCCTAATCTATCCCCAATGAGCAAGCCTGTGGCGACGGTGGCAAGGAAAAACTCCCTCAGACGGCATGAGGAAGAAACCTCGAGAGGAACCAGACTCAAAAGGGAACCCATCCTCATTTGGGTGATAACAGACAACTTGATTGATAAATAACTTGCTTCTATAACAGTGTCCTATAGAGTCGCAAAGTATGACTGTGAAACCAGGAAATTCATTATGGTTTTAACACGGAGTCAGTTTTGTTGACGTTCTAAACCGTTCATTGATGGAAACTTGAGTGCAAAACTGTTCATGACAAACTGCAGTCCTAGAGTTAGCAAGTTAATTGTAGTCCTCAGCCATAAAAGCGTTACTGTAACACTACGTTCAGACTGCAACCTGAAACGACCCATATCCGATTTGTTGTGAAATCCGATTTTTTTTGTTAGGCCGTTCACATTACCAATTATATGAGACTTGTATGCGATCTCCAACATGAACGGAAAACGACCCAAAAGTGTCCCGCATGCGCAAATTGACACGTAATAAGCACATCTACGTAATACGTAAACAAAAAAAAAAGCGCACTCTTCAAGTTTGCAAGTAAAGCATGGAGATGAGGCGAGACCTGGCGATGTGGTTTTTGTGGCGGCGGCGGAACTCGCACAGTAATCTGATTAATGTGGGCAGCAGACTAATGAGACCGAAGGTGTCAAGTTACTGGAAATTTCCAGAACAATCTTATAATCTTGTAATGCAGGATGATTTAACATCCAGGTCCCTACCAAATCCACCATTAGCTTGATCAATTCTATAAAAGTCTATTTAAATTCTGAAAACTGTACAAATGTTGTTGTTTTCCACCAAAGAGGCGGGATTAGCCAACGCAGAATAATGACGTTTGTCTCTTGTTGATGACGTGTAGGTCGCATGAATGCGACCTGTCCGGTCAGACTGCAGTCGCATGTGAAAACAACGGATATGCATCGGAATTAGGACCACATATCCAAGCGGCCTGGGTCGCATGTGAAAAAATCGGATCTGTGTCGTTCAGATTGCCAATAACAAATCGGATGCAGCTCGCATATGGGCAAAAAAATCGGATATGGGTCGTTTCAGGGTGCAGTCTGAACGTCGCCTATGTGTCCAGAGCGTCTTCCAAGTGCGACTTTAGACTGTCCATATGGGGCCGTCCTCCACAGGAGCGATGCGATGAGACTCCAGCCAGACGTAGGGCATCAGGATGGATCAGGCAGGTCCGAGGAGCAGAAAAGGTCAGGATTGACATGTAACTCAGGAACAGGTGGGGAGGGGTGGAGAAAACGTAGATTGTTAGGTATGCCCAAATGTCACCTGATGAGTAAGAACAATATACAATATTGTGATTACACGTATATATTTGGTTTAATGGCTTATTATTGTTTTAAATGTAATTTCAGTCGAGAGTAAAATCACAGCTTCAGAACCCATTATGGGAATTCTTCATGAGCTGCCAGAACATGTGACACGAATCAGTGCACACGAAAATACCACTGGTTCGTTAGCATGCTTATTTGATTAACCCTGTAGAAGATACAGGGTGACAAATTAAAGGAAAAACCAGCATTTTGGTGGCTGTTGGTCGTGGTGGGGCCCCTACAAGCCATCAGAGTGTCTTCAGTTCTCCTTTACATTACGTGATAGGCATTTCGCAGATCCTCTTATCCAGAGCGACGTACCGTACAGTGTACCCAGAGCAGCCTGGGGGCTCGGTGCCTTGCTCAAGGGCACTTTAGCCATTCCTGCTGGTCCAGCGAATCGAACCAGTGACCTTTTGGTCCCAAAGCTGCTTCTTTAACCATTAGGCCATGGTTTTTACAACTCTCTGGAACTGAACCGGATGGATAGACATCAATCTTCCGAAAGATATTCCTTCAGTTAGTGTTTTGATGGTGGTGGTGGTAGTAGAGAACGCTGTCTAACCAACGTCCCCCTGTTGGATTGAGATCTGGTGATGATGAATGCTATAATGCCCATCAAAGCAGTCACTGTGTCCTCATGCCCTGTGGATGGTCCAGGGTCATCCTGGACCAGCCCACTCCCATCGTGATAGAAATGTTTCCTCATGCATTTTATTGTTGATCAGTCAGAATAACTTTGCATTAATCTGCAATGATGTGTTCTTCTAAGAGGACAAGTGGACCCAGACCATGTCTGCAAAATGCCCTCTCCAGCCACCAGTTTGTCCTTTTAATTCATTACTCATCAGGTTACAGAATGCACTTGCAGTATGATTTGCTGTACAGCATAAGACATCTGTTATACTTGATATCTGTATGACGGGGTCAAAAGCGGGGCTGCAAAAGTACTGGAGTGTTCATTTGTCAGAGGATTCATTAGAACGCTCACATCACAGGGATATAATAGTAATATAAAGTAGGTTTGTGTGTGCGGTTGACTTTTTTTTTTTTTTTTCTTCTGTGGATTGGAAAAGAGCTCATCTGCATATTGTGGCCTTTAGCCATATACCAAATGTCTGACTAATAATATATCGTGCAGCTCTAAAGCACACTGTTTCTAAACTAGAAATACTTGATTGGGTGTACAGCTGAATTAATTCCCTTCCTTTTACTATCCAATGCCACACATTTGACTTTAGATTTCGGTTCGTATCCAATTCAGTGTACAGCTCTACAATGTCACCTCGGGTCCATCGCTACAAGACAGTCTTCCATTCATGTCACGTTCTGATTTAATTACAGAGCAGGAGGTTTATGGTTGTGCTCTCTCACATGCCGTGTGTGTGTGTTGTGTTCATCTTCCAGGCCAGTGGAGGGAGCGAGGAAGACTATGGTGGAGCAGGAGCCAACGTCCTCGGCAGGGCAGAGGTTGGGTGCCCCGGAGTCACTGGGCATCAGCACGCTGGAATCGGGCCAAAAGCCACCAGCCATGCCTGCCGGCCGCCACATAGCCATCAGGGTGCGCATGCTGGATGACTCCGAGGAGATATTCGACGTCTCTGTGAGTGGCTGTTTCATATTTCATGTACCGCTGTATAATTTGCAGAATGTTGTAGGGTGATGTAGTCTGTAGGGTTTCGTGGACTGGGCTGAGGGATAGAGTCCTAGTGTCTGAGCACATTTTTATTTGATCACTTATTGAAAATGGAGAAAAGACAACTACTGTGTCGATTCTTATTGTTTGGCAATCAACACAGCTGCAAATTCATTACAGTTAACATGACTCATATAAATCAGTTAAGTTCAGTGAAGGGGCGGGGCTTTTTATTTGTACCTTTCGTTTGGAGTTGTACATTGCATACATTTTTGTGAATTTGTTTGAATGAGCTCGGTGTCGAATACGTGATTTAAAACCAAAATGAAACGACATTTTAAATAGTTTGAGAGATCTTGCTATGAAATGTATTAAAAGCCTCTTTACATGACATGGACATTATGAAACTGTTGATCGATTGATTACATTTAACAATTATTCCACAAAATCAAGTCGTACATGAGCTGATGGCTGACGAGGTGTGTCATCCGACAAATATCCGACAAAATCATTTTCGTTTAGAATGTGAACAAACCGGCGAAGTGACAGTAGCAATTTGTGACAAATGAGAGAAGAATAATTCTTGGAAAAAAAGAGACGTTTTTACCATCAAATACTTTTTATTCCATAGTTTGTTGCCTTGGGGGGGGGGGGGGGGGGGGATTCGAGTAGTGTTTTTTATTTCGTCCCTGGTTGGTTCAGCAACATGCTCTGCCATTTTGTTGTTCTCTACTCACTAGGGTGGAGCTTAAATGACAAATCGTTTTTCATTCATTTTATTTGGTCTTGCCCCCTGAACATGTTCCATTTGTACTAAAAATCATACAGACAAAGTTTGTGCATTAGATCTTAAATTTTAATGGGAGCTTCAGTCACCTCGAAGATTACAAAAGTCACACATTTTATGCAAATTTTCAATAAACTCGTAAATTGTGTACAAAGCTCAAAGTCGTTTAATATTTTTTAGACATTAAACTCACCATCAGAATAGTATTTTATAATAAGCTATAGCACCAGGAAAACTGGTCAAAGCTAACTAATTATATAAAGCTACAAATTACTTTGGTACTGCACCAAAGTTCGTTTATATTGATTGATTGATTGATTTTATTTTATTAGCATTTGTTGCCGTGTGTACAAATTGTAAACTATATTATTATATAGCTCGTATACAATTCTCGTCCTTTGCCTTTCTGTGATAGAGCTCACTGTGATGGCTGCTTCTTTAATGTATGATTTTTATATAACTTTTTATTTCGTGTACGTGTATAGTAAGTTTTAGAAAAATTAGACACGTGTTCTTGGCCAGCTCTGTATTTGTATATATTGTACAGAACTACAGATTCAGAACATGTATTCAGATAATTGCACACAGACACGTATTCAAAAGAAGTACCCATTCTACAGGCTTTTTTTTGGCCTATTGGTACTTTTCTTTTTGATATATTTTATCAGTAAAGTAAATGAAAAAAAAATACTGTTCAACAAAATAGTTTATTTATACACTGACAGTTATAGCAATGTGACATATTTACCATGCACTAGTTCTGTATCCAGACGTCAGAGGTACTCGAAAAAGTGTCTTCAATATGCATATAGGTAGACCTAGGGCCAGTAGAGGCTTTTTTTTTTTTTTTTCCTCCCTAAGCATATTTTCAGCTTATGTTGTCCAGCACTGTGGGATAGGATCGGCTAGATCAGTTGGCTCCATAATGTTAGTGATCAGTTTTTAAAATGATTAACACTATAACAATTGCACAGTGTACATTTCACTGTATACTTTGCAATAAACCCTTAATAAACTGATATTTTAATGCTGCCCCAATCCATTCCAGTGTGGTATTATTGTAGGCCCTACTTCATGCTGATTGAGCTACCAGTTAGATTTCTTCATTTTTGTTAATATTTTACCAGAGGGGGGGAATATATATGTACACTACCGTTCAAAAGTTTGGGGTCACTTTGAAATGTCTATTTTTGAACGAAAAGCACTGTTCTTTTCAATGAGGATCACTTTAAACTAATCAGAAATGCACTCTATACATTGCTAATGTGGTAAATGACTATTCTAGCTGCAAATGTGTGGTTTTTGGTGCAATATCTCCATAGGTGTATAGAGGCCCATTTCCAGCAACTCTCACTCCAGTGTTCTAATGGTACAATGTGTTTGCTCATTGCCTCAGAAGGCTAATGGATGATTAGAAAACCCTTGTACAATCATGTTAGCACAGCTGAAAACAGTTGAGCTCTTTAGAGAAGCTATAAAACTGACCTTCCTTTGAGCAGATTGAGTTTCTGGAGCATCACATTTGTGGGGTCGATTAAATGCTCAAAATGGCCAGAAAAATGTCTTGACTATATTTTCTATTCATTTTACAACTTATGGTGGTAAATAAAAGTGTGACTTTTCATGGAAAACACAAAATTGTCTGGGTGACCCCAAACTTTTGAACAGTAGTGTATGTATATGTGTGTATAGGTGGTAAGATGGTCATATTTAATAACTAAAAATTAGCTCCCCCCTACTACTCACGGTATATGAGCTGATAGCCTTGTCGTAGAGTAGCCAATCAGAGCGCGTGATTGTTCATATCCAGCGAATGTGGATAGAATAATGCTCTTTATACTGACTCATTTGTTACATTGTGCATTAGTCAAGTATAACTTGATATGAAACTTGAAAGAGGAAAAGAAAAGTTGTTGAAGTAAAACTGAATATAATCCTGTTTGAAAACCATAACACGACAAGAGCGCTTTCGTTTTTGATACCTGATGAATAAAAGCAGATGTTGATAATGGAGTGAGTCCACACTGTTGTGTGTGTGTGTGTGAGAGAGGGAGGGAGGGAGGGAGAGAGAGTGCGTGCTGGATGACCAGATCATGATGGAAAGGACTGACTGCAGTTTGCTGTTGGCATGGTAACTGAATGAATGTGGTTTCTTTTTTTTTTTTTTAAATAAAGTTGCATGAATGAACAGGAAGGATAAATATTCTGCCTCAGAGTCAACACACGCAGCAGAGCATTTACAATCCCGGCTTCTTACGCTAGTCGTAAACAATACTCGGTGCGTTTACATGCACATCCAAATCGAGCTGCTGTCGGTAATCGAGCTAAGGGTCCCAGCAGGGGTGCCAGAGAAATCCAATCCTACATGCGCACAAGGAAATCGAGCTATTGTGTGAGGTACATTGTGCACCCGAGCCACAGGTGGCGCTACACGCCCCATCGTGTTGGTACACTTCCGGTTGTCGTCATGAAGAAGAGCTATTCAAGAGTGTAAACAAAGTTATCAGTTCCGTGTTCACAAGAAGAACGATGACGAGGACCGCAACATCGAGAGAGAGAAGATGGACAACAACGTTGTCATGCCGACCGAGGCTGTTGTGTTTCCCGCTTGTGGTCTCGTCACTTCCGGAAGGGGCAGTGCTGAAGTAAGTAGCTCGACTACGTAGCTCGATAGGGTTTACATGCACTAAGTAGCTCGGCTACAATCGCATAATCTAGGTCGCGTAGCTCGATTACGAGAAATCCAGTTCGGTTCGATTTCAGCCGAGCTAAGGTGTTTCCATGGCATTTAGAACTTCGATTTCAGTCGAGCTACGGCAGAAATTCGATTTTCTCTCTGTGCATGTAAACGCACTGACTGTTTCAGCCTGATTGACCCTAATTGTTATGAAATAGTTTTGTTAGTGAAGTTACGGTCAAATAGTCGCAGCTGTCTGTATGGTCTGGTGGAGCGAAGCGGTTTTGTTTTACCGTATGTGAAATTAACGAAACTGCCTGAAGTTTGAAGTTGCCATGAGGTTCAAATCAGTTACTGTGTGTGTGCTTCCTTTATAGGAACGACTGAAGGCTCTTCGCACATGTTCCGAGCTTTTCTTTGTGCAGAAGTGTGTGTGTGTGTGTGTGTGTGTGTGTGTGTGTGTGTGAGGTTTGTATGAAGTCTTTCTGCTCTCCATCTGATAGTGATCCTGATTTTAGAGCTTGGTTAAAGTGAGGACTCTTTAGGGCCTTGCTGTACTTCCCTGGTGTGAGTTTGTGGTTGTGCTGCATGTTGCTGTTAAATCTGAAGCAGGATCGTCACACCGGGTGGAGTCTGAAATCATATGTTTATTTTAGTTGAAACCTGCAGTATTGCAATTTTCTCGAACCACTGCTGAAATGGAGAGAGAGAGGGAGTGGGAATTTGGGCAGCTCTTTTTCGTATGTGTGCGAGAGAGAGCAGGGCTGAGGAGAGGAGAAAAAGCCTCGTGTTGTGCTTTTCTTTCCTCTTTGGCTGGAGCCCGAGCTGCATTGAGTAAAACTCTGTTCATAACGCGCAGCCTGACGTCCAGCCTGCACGCTCGTGTTTTTCAGCATTCCACTTACTGCAGATTAATGCATTTTGGCTTCAGCGCTCGGCTGTGACCTAAGAATAGCTTCTGTAACTTTCACAAAAAAAAAACATCCCGTATTGTTTCTCTGCGCTGAGAGATGCTGCTTCTGCTTTAGTTCAGAGAGAGGAACTTGGTCAGTTAGTGAAAGAAGTAAGACAGTAATTGTGCTTTTTGTCGACGAATATACTGACTTCATGCCCAGGTTGTGTATTATAGTGAGTAAACAGGAGAACCGTAAAGTATTGCCGAATGTCCTGCATTCTGGTTTATAGCCACCATTTACGATGAACCTTTCTGTTCTCTGCTTACTTGTTGCTAGCTTCAGAGCTCTGCTAGCTTCAGTCTGTCGTTCCTTGTCTGCTCTTTATTTTAAAGAGCCTTTTGACACACTCAAGCCAATGTGTCCATACCTGGATTTCGTATTAAGGTTATTATTGTAGTTGCATCATGTCCATGACTGATACTCAGATCTTAATTGGTTGATGGACCTTTTTCCTGCTTTTTGGTTCTACGATAGAAGTCGTCATCTAGAGAACTGATAGAAATGGTACAGTAACAGTGTTCCAGCTAGCTTTCCAAGATGGCAGGGTGCTACTGATTATCATGGGCAATTTTTTTTTTAGACAAAGAATCTATCATGCCGTACTGAGCAACTTTTGTAAAATAAAGTAAGCAAATCTGAAACTTCTTAAGGCCAATTTATGCTGACAACCCAGTCCCCGCAGATGGCGTCGCAGACAGTGTCTGCGTAGCCCCCCCACCTTCGCAGACGCTCTGCACGCACCTGCCAAAAATTGTGACCACCGCAGAAGCCTCGCAGACAGCGTCGCAGACAAGAGGGCTCTGATTGGTCCACTCTACATCCGCTGTACACGCACTTCCGCTTCCCTACTTTCCCGGTTTGGTTTGTTTTCACTACCGCCATTTTTAAAAACACGAGCGAAGATGGAGCAGCACGAAGAGCAGTTGATCGAGGAAGTGAGGAAGTACGTACATCTATACGACTCCAGTTCTAGTCATTATAAGTAACCGGAGGATAAACACTCCACTAACCACACCCACCAACTACTCCTAGCGATTTCGCGACTTTGCGCCCCCTTGTGTTGTGGCGGTGAATAACATCGCGCACGCCTATTACTCCCCGCTCAACAATAAATTACAACTGTCTGCGAAAAGCTGTCTGCGAAAGCCTTGTCGCAAGAGCATGCAGAGGCCTTTAGTTAACCAGTTTAATACAGTGCTTCATAATGTCACTTGTACATGCTTGGCACACCTTGAACTGTCACTCACGTCCACGCACCTTTGCATGACAGTCTAAAGTTGGTTAATGCTGTTAATGAGGCAGTCAGTGATGGTGTAGCTCACTCTGGCCCTTGTCTAGTCCAGAAGGAACGATCGAAAGTGGACCACCTCGCGCAATAAATGTTGCAAGCTATATAGATGCTGTATAGACCCTAGGAGTACCGACCCATTTGCCAGAAAAAATCCAAAACGGCAAGGAATTGACCAAGAAGAAGTGATTTATGATGATTATTTTTTTGTTTGTTTTGAACTGCTCATTAAGGCTTAAAGTGCATATCATGGGTAAATTCAGGAGCAAGATCAATGTAATTCTCCTATTTTATATTAAACTTTGGTCAAATATCTGTAACATTCTGCATTCTCTGCAATTTCTTTACCTTGCGCAATACCAGAAAAATTCAGTTGAAATCGAGCCATTTGAGGCGAATTGGTCCGCCTCTGAAAAAACTTGGCATTTGGATTTCCCGGCAAACATTGATTTTGGTGACGTCGCGTGCGGGACGCCTCCCTCTGAATCCTACGTCAGCGCTGGTTTGTTTATGAGAAAACGACCTGGTGGTTTTCTGCAAATTTCTTCAACGTTATCACGTAATTATTAAAATGGTTAACAGATGTATCGTAGGAGGGTGTAGCAACACCAATCTTGATGGGATTAGTACTCATCGTTTTCCAAAAGACCGGACAATGAGAGAGAAATGGGAGCGCTTGGTCTACACAGGATGTGCACTGAAACCGTGCAAAGCTCGCGCAGCCTGCTGGCGCTTCCGCAGGGGACGTCACGAATCTGGCTCCAGACTCCCTTGGGATTTTTCCAGACGCGTTTTATTTTATTTTTTTCTGCTGTAGACAGATGGCCTTGTGCAAAATTACCCTTCTGGATGAGTGTGTGAAGGGACATACTTTCATATAAAAAACAAACAAACATGAAATTGGTCCAGAATATGCACATTAATTAGTCCATAAGTTCATTAATAATTGTAATTAAGCAAATCTGGGTAGAAGTTATATGCACCCTAGGTACCCCTACCTTCATGCCAGAAAGAATCAAAATTGGTGAAGAATTGAGGGAAAAGAAGCGATTTGTGTGAAAAGCGGATGATGCACATGATGGCATAAGCTCATCGCCTGTCGGGCGGATGAGCTAATAATAATAATAATAATAATAATAATAGTGTTAACTGATCATTAACAGGCTTTCGTCTAAACCGGGGAACAGGGGCGCTGTTCCCCCTTACCGAAATGCCGATTGAACCCCAAGTCACACTTAGGCCATGCGCTTATATGCTACTGCACAACATGCAATCTTTCTCAAAACGATCTTTTCTCCATGAAAACATCCCAGCAACACCACGTGACAATGTGTCTGATCATCAAATACGTTATAATTACTCCAAAAATATTCCAATCATAGTAGATACACCGCCAGACGGTGCAAAAACAATCCGAATTGGCGTTTTCCAGACTGAGGCGCCATGTTTAGTTGTTTACTTGTCGCTGCTGCTCTCGCGAGATTTGACATGGGTTACATACAAGGTCAGCTGACTTGTAGAGCGCGATTTCTCGAGACTCAATGACCTTTCACCCACCGGCGCGGGAGCTTTTGACAGAAGTAGTTCGCGAGTTGTTTTTGTTGACACTTGGGCATTTAAAGATGTCATCCCGCGGCACGAAGCGGAAGAAAGCCAAAGACTGTCCGGGGCAGAAGATTACTTCTTTCTTTTTCTATGTTGACAAACAATTTGTTACAATTTCCCTCTCAGATAGCCTCAGAATGTCCCATTGGAGCCTCAATTTTTCAAAGGCTTCACACGGCGGGGGGGGGGACGGACAACCAACACCATTCCCCCCCCCCGCTGCCATGGTGAGCGCCCTCATACTAAATTTTTCTAGAAAAAACCCTGATTAATATTAGTCTGGGATATTCATGTTAGATTAGCTGTAGTCTAACAGGTTTATGTTAACGTTAGTGACTAGATTTTCTAAGATCTAACTTATATCTAGAGTCGAGATCTATCGGTCCTAACTTTTTGTTTAGTCAAGTTTATTTGTATAGCACTTTGCGACAATGTCTATTGTTAAAAGCAGCTTTACAGAAAATTAAAGGCTTTAAACATGAGCTAATTTTATCCCTAATCTATCCCCAATGAGCGAGCCTGTGGCGACGGTGGCAAGGAAAAACTCCCTCAGACGACATGAGGAAGAAACCTCAACTTCCAGGGTCCGGTTTCACTAAAGTAGTTTAGACTGGTCTATGGGTTAAGATTGGTCTTAAGTTTCTTTATAGACCAGTCTAATGCAAGTAAGACAGTTTCACAAAAGTTAAGATTAATTTTTTAAGTCTAATTTTAGGCTTAAAAAGTAAGACACCCTCCCCCCAGTCTAATATGGGTCTAAGGGCTATAAAATTTAATTTAAAAAAAAAACAAAACAGTCAAGCCATAAGTGCCATCAATGTCAATAACTCCAAGAAAGCTTGAAATGTTAAGGCAGTGAAGTACATTGCAAGTATGTAATACACAAATTTAGGCTCTTATAATCTAACTATAAAGTATTCAATAAAGAACAAACAGTGTAATGCCAGCTTATTCATTTTATTACTTATAAATATATATAAATAATATCAATTCATTTATGCATATAATTACATCACCACTCATCACTTATCTCTCTCTCTCTCTCTCTCTCTCTCATATATATATATATATATATATATATATATATATATATATATATATATATATATACACACACACACACATTACTACATCACTCCTCCATCTGCGCGAGTCTCTTCAATTTAAGTTGCAGTCTTTCCTTTTGGTAGGCTCTTCGTGTAGTGTCACATCCGCGCAGGTACTGGGTGATGACAACTCCGAGGGTGAAGGAGCCTCAGCTTCAACGTTGCTAAGGGAGTTGCTGCTGGGTCTGGCGAAGCCGGTTACTCCGCTCTCCTTTCCTCCTTTCACTCCCCAGAATAAGGGCGACTCGTCGCCATAAATGTTGATGACCATTTCGGTGGTTACTTTTAGTTTCTTCAAACCCTCTCCTCCAGTGGGGGTGTTTTTACGCACGGCAGCAACATCTCTTCTCGCAGATGGATTAACGCTATTCACAGACGACGTTATTTTTTCCCACACTTCATGTTTTTTCTTATTGCTACATTCTTCGCTGAATTTGCCTAATAAAACGTCTTTGTAGGAATTAAATTCCTCTAATATAGCCAGATTTTCCGAGTGGCTGAACGACCACTGTCCGCCATTTTTTTTGTTTTGAAAAGAGTCTTAAAATACCCACAATCCTTTGCAGCATAGTACGACTTAAGATAGTCGGAGTCTTAACTGCTTTGTGCAACAGTATTTGTTAGACGTCTATGCTAAGCCCGACTATACCCGCTGTCTAAGTTAAAGTCATAGTCTAACTTAGTGAAACCGGCTGCAGATCTACTTGCATTCTGGCTAACAGAGATGCTTAGTTCTCAGCCCCCTGCTGCTTTAACCGATTCTTTTCTCTTTCACGCCTTTGTAGGCATCACTGCTTTTCAAACGTACCTTACTGCACTGACTTGTTATTGTAATAAGACAAAATGGTTGTCTTGACTGCACTAATATTGTGTTGAGATTTATCAACGTGTTGCTTTCATTGCAAGTCAGCAACACTCGTTAGGGCACACTTACTTTCTGTCGCAGAACGTACGTGCCGGGTGCTTGGAAAGTTTTGTGAGTAGGGCACAAATAAATTTGGGCATGATGCTGGTATTACAGTAATGCTTTTACGGCTGAGGACTACAGCTGACTTGCTCGCTTTAGGACTGCAGTTGTCATGAACAGTTTTGCACTCAAGTTTCCATCAATGAAGAGTTACATCATCAACGAAACTGACTTCATGTTAAAACTGTTAATGTTATAGTCATGCTGTCTGTTGTTGCCCAAATGAGGATGGGTTCCCTTTTGAGTCTGGTTCCTCTCGAGGTTTCTTCCTCATGTCGTCTGAGGGAGTTTTTCCTTGCCACCGTCGCCACAGGCTCGCTCATTGGGGATAGATTAGGGATGAAATTAGCTCGTGTTTTAAGTCGTTCAAATTCTGTAAAGCTGCTTTGCGACAGTGTTTATTGTTAAAAGCGCTATACAAATAAACTTGACTTGACTTGGTATTTGAGGGCAGGGCGCACGTTCTGGAGGGCATGGCATGACACGCTGGTAAAATAAACTAGCTGGAACACTGACCGTGTCCACCTTCCGTCATTTTAATCTTATTTTCACTTTGGAGTCAGTGCCGCTTTGGGATGCACTGGGTGTGTAGTGTAGGTTTTTTTTTGTTTTTTTTATGCGCATGACTGGTGAAATATTCAGTAGTGTGTGTGTGTGTGTGTGAGAGAGATTTGGTTGGGAGGAATGGCATGGTTATGTTGCACATGAAAGTTTGATATTGCACAAACTTGATTTCGAAGTGATGGCAGTTTACATGTACAATATGTAGACATCAGCTAAAGCACTCAAGGTTGTGTGTTACAGTGATGATTACAGGGGGAAGCCATGACCTAATGCTTAGAGGAGCAGCTTTGGGACCAAAAGGTTGCTGGTTCGATTCCCTGGATCAGCAGGAATGGCTTTCTTCGACTCGTTCAATATTGTGCTAGCTGAATAGAATATATCTGATAGACCTCGAAAAAAAAAAAAGCCAGCCAATATTATTTAAATATGTAATGCATGTTGGTCGTGGTGTTCTGTAAAGTTATCCTATCTCTTGGATTTGTCCTACCAAGCCTACTGCGCATGCGCGAAATCAAATAATTACAATGTAGGCATATTTGCAATTCAGAAACGTATAAAATACAGTATTTATAAACAAACGAAACGATGCCCCGTCATAACTTTGACTGCCCAGTGCCCACTGCGTGACAGAATTAGCAAGTTCTCATACAGACCGTGTTATTATTCAAAACAAGTCATTACAAATTATTTGACTCGGCCAAAGACTCGACCAGTACGCACAAAACATAAAAATCGGCAAATGCGTGAAATACTCACCGATTTTCTATCAGCCCAGCTGATCGGTAGGACAAAACTCGTTCCAAGATATGACGTCATGTGTTCTGCGCATGCGCAGTAGGCTTGGTAGGACAAATCCAAGAGGTAGGATAACTTTACAGAACAGTGGCAGTGTGGAACTTCAAGTGCAGATCTCGCAGGCTGTCAATATGAGAATATGATCACACATTCTTGCTCTCTCGTCTGTTTTTGATGCATCGCATTGTGATATTGCGATTAAACATTTACGGTGCCCTCCACGATTATTGACCCCCTTGTGAATATTAGTAAAGTTTTTTTTTTTTTTAAATCCACCTTTTGTTGTTGAAGCGTCATCTCACAGTGAAAAAATGAGAAAAATCCAACCTTTTAATTGAAATGAATTTATTCAGAGGAAAAGCAAATCCTTCATCAAGAATTGATTATTTTCAGCAAAAAACCCCACACGTGCTACTATTATTGGCACCCTCGGAAATACAGTGAACACAATGTAACTGAAGCATGTTTCCCATTTAAATTGTACATTTTTGAATTGACTGGAGTGTGTAGGAACTTTCCAGCTGTAATCCATGACTTCCTAATTAACTGGGGGACAAATATGAGGTGACACAGAGGCCAAATTCCTTTTGTCAACCATTAACGTTGGAAAGAGAAGAGAACACACAAACCAAATGAGGGAGAAGTGTGTTCACCTTCATAAGTCAGGGAATGGTGATTTAAAAAAAAAAACATAGCTACTTGCCTGAAAATGTCCATTTCTACTGTTAGGACAATAATTATTAAAAAAAAAAAGTGGATGCAAACTTGCCTGGAAGAGGACCCGAGTTGATTTTGCCCCCACAAACAGTGATGAGGGTAAGAGGCAAAAAAAAAAAAAAAAGATCCCCAAGGTAGAGCCCTGCACTCCCATGGGGGTCCCGCGGGACTTGCGGGACCCGCCGCAAAGCAGTGTGGCGCAGGACAAATTTTGAAAGCTCATTGCGGGCGCGGGCAGGACCGGAAGTGCACATATGCTGGCGGGAGTGCACATATGCAGGCGCGGGTGGGAGCGGTGATAAGCTGCAGTCCCGCTAACTAAAAACGTGTTTTAAACAGGTTACACAGTGACGGTAGGCTTGACTCAATGCTATCCCAGAAATCCTTCCTGTAATATGCAAATTTGGCCGCCTCTGATTGGACAGCCAAATTTGCATATTACAGGAAGGATTTCTGGGATAGCATTGAGTCAAGCCTACCGTCACTGTGTAACCTGTCTCTCTGATTAGAGTTGTAGACTGACTCAAGCAGTAAATCACTTCACTCATGGTACAAAGCAAGCCCATTCACTTTATGCTGATCAGAGAATTACAATGGTTTCTCATGTGACAAAAATGTGCGATTCGCGATTAAATATTTTAATCGCTTGACAGCACTAATTATTATTATTATTATTATTATTAGAGACACTACATGCTGAATTCAGAAACAAGGTAAATAATAACAAATGTGAACGTGAGCTGTAGATATTTATGCTCAAATCCACTCAAAGTAGGGGGCGGGGCACCATCACGCTGTGTCGAGACAAGAACTTTCCTGAGAAATAACTCGAACGTCTGCATCATGCGGGATTTGTGGGCGGGAGCGGGACAAAATATGGCAGGCGGGAGCGGGACTGAAAATCATAATTCTTTGCGGGCGGGAGTGGGACTGCACAATGCGGGCGGGAGCGGGACTGAAAAATCTGACCCGCGCAGACCTCTACCCCAAGGATCACTGTTGGTGAATTACAAGGAAAGAGTCAAATCTTGGAGTTTCAAAACCGCCATCAGACACCACCTCCATGCCAACAGGTTATTTGGAAGATATGTCAGAAAAAAGCCTTTTCTGTCAGTTACCCACAAATGTAAGTGTTTTTCCTCCAAAGACCCTGGAACCCTTGTTAAGGTCCATCATGGACTCCATGAGACACCAGGACATTTTAAATCAAAATCTGGCGCCTCTGCCAGGAAATTAAAACTGGGTCGTCACTGGATCTTCCAGCAGGAAAGTGATCCAAGGCACTTGTCCACATCAAGAGAGAAATGGTTCGCTGAGCACAGAATCAAGCTTCTGCCATGGCCATCTCAGTCCCCTGACCTGAACGCCATTGAAAACCTGTGGGGTGAGCTGAAGAGGAGAGCGCGCACAAGGGAAGGTTTAGGACCCTGGATGATCTGGCGAGGTTGTGTGAAGAGGAACGGTCTCAGATGCCCTGTTCTGTATCTCCAACCTTATAAAATGTTATAGCAGACTTTAGTGCTGTTTTACTGGTAAATGGAGATTGTATAAAGTGCTGATAATAGTGGCCCATGCATTTTTGTTGAAAAATAATGGTTTCTTAGTGAAGGTTATGTTCTTCTCTGAATAAATTTTTCAATTAAAGGTTGGATTTTTCTCTTTTTTTTTTTCAGCGTGCAATAAAGCGATTTCACCGCAAAGTGGATTTAAAAAAAACAAAACCTTTTTAGTAATCTTTACAAGGGGTGCCAGTAATTATGGAGGGCACTGTAAATAGTAATCCAGGTTTGCTGTCTTTTTTTTTTTTTTTTTTTTTAAATAAGACAGTAAACCTGAATTACTATTTACAGTGCCCTCCATAATTACTGGCACCCCTTGTAAAGATTAGTAAAAAGGTGTGTTTTTTTTTTTTTTGAAAAATTCCAGTGGTTTTCACATCACGTTACATAGATGACTTGGAGGTTTTGAGGTTTGTGCAGTTATTGGGGAGAAAAAGAAAAAAAAATTTCCCTTTCAACCCACTGAACAGATGAATTCCACTACATTATCCCCCCCGTCCATGTTAAATCAGCAGTGAAAGTGTTTAGTCGTAGACTGAAAGCACAGGCCGTCTATCTGTCTGTCTGTGATTCTCTGTGGTTTTCCTTCACACAGAGCTGCACAGATGTTGCAGAAATGGTAATTGCGACTGACTGACTGTTTTTCCCCCAGAAAACGTCTCTGTGTTGTGTTGTGTTGTGCTGTGCTTTATGTCCTGGGGCTGGTGCATGTGTGGAGCCAGCTGTTTGGGAATGAAGTTGGTGATGTTGCATGCATGCGGAATATTTACTGGTAGTATTTAGGCACGCAATGAATATTTAATTCATATTGATGAATATTTCATTTGCTAAATCTGGTATGGTACACTCTGAGCAGGGCTTAAATGCCCAACACTGATAGTTTGGCAGTGCTGAGATTTCAGCTTTCATCCTTCTGATTTCTTTACAGTACTCTAATACCCTGCCCACACTAGATTTAGATACTCTAATACCCTGTCCACACTAGATTTAGATACTCTAATACCCTGTCCACACTAGATTTAGATACTCTAATACCCTGTCCACACTAGATTTAGATACTCTAATACCCTGTCCACACTAGATTTAGATACTCTAATACCCTGTCCACACTAGGGATTTTGTACTGATATGATACTACTTTCGTACCGCAACACCTGTCCACACTAGCAACTGTAGCGGTATAACTGTATCGGTACGAAATAGGGTTGGGCGGTATTACGGTAAGAAGGTATCCCGAGGTATCCAAAAGTACCAACGGTATCGGTCTCATTACCGTCATTTTAAAAAAATATATAATATCTAAATAAATATGGAGTACATGAGGTCATAATATAAAATAATAAATTGAAGATCATCCCGAATAACTGTGTGATCGTATTTTCACTAATTCTATCAATTTCCTAAAGAAGTTTTCATCGCGTGCAGGGTTGTTTATGTCGTTACCATGGCAACCCTGCGTGACATTTTGAGACCGGGGGTGTCATGGCTCAGATGGCTAAGGCACCGTACCATAAATTCGGGGACCCGGGTTCGATTCCGACCCGAGGTTATTTCCCGATCCCGTCTCTCTCTCCCCCGCTCATTTCCTGTCTCTCTATACTGTCCTATCTAAAAAAAAAAAAAAAAAAGAGACTGAGACCGCGGTTGAAAGATGGCAAGTCAAGATAACGAGTTAGTGGCAAAAAAAAATACAACATCGGCAGTGTGGCAGTATTTTGGTTTCAAACCAAACGAAAAATCTAATATGTCCCCTAAGGCACACCATAGCCTGGGGTACTCCACTTCCACGAGATCTCTCCAATGAGTTGTGTTTTGAGTAGGTTACATGAGTAACAACAAGGTAAAATAATATAACGTATGACATTTGGGATGTGGGTAATAAACGTTTGAAATGTCATCTACTGAAGAAACGGAAGAAAACATCGTAGCGTAAACTGTTAGGTTTCTGGTGGGAATTAGCAATGCGCTTGCTGTCTTTGTTGGGTGTGTTAAACCGTATGGATTTAAGTGGAATAATTGTAAGGAGTTATGTGATCAAGACAACGTTTTAAGCAAGGTAAGGCCATTTGATTATTAATTTCCCCGCCATGGCATGACGTGGGCCCATATGATTTTGCCTTGTGCAGCTATCACGCATTTGAATTAGGTTCGCCTCATTTGCGCTGAAGAATATGGTTTATCGCGCAGTCTAAACGGACTTGGGTATTGGTTGAATCTTTTTCTTTTTTTATTTCCCATGCTTGAAAGGGTATGATCCTGCTCATCGTGTACTTTTTTTTGATGGAGTAGGTGAAATAGTGCTGCAAATGGCGTTTCAACGCAGACATGTGTAAACGACAGTTGAATGCTATTTTCAAGATGAAGGAAGAGTTGCGTGATGCTTTGAAATATCTCTTAATCCATTCATCAATGCACACAATTCGCTTTGCTGCTTAATCCATACCACAATGCACACAATTCGCTATGCTGCTTTTAAATAGTACATTTGAGGCATAGGCGCACGTTACACAGTAGGCCGAAACAAAATATTATTTTTTTCTCGGTAATACCGTATACCCCGGGAAAACACAGAGACGGTTTAAAGGTATCAAAATTTGGATACCGCCCAACCCTAGTACGAAACCCACAAATGTATGGGTTTCGTACCGGTACAGTAGCGCTTCGCTGTAGTGTGGACAGATGAAGCGGCTCTGTATCGATACAAATATAATGCGCATGCGCAAAGTCACACACCTCAATCGATGTCTTCGCTGAATAAAATAGTGAAGAACGGAGATTCGTTTTCTTTGTTTCTTTCTCAACTGCCTCGCGCGTTTTATACGATTCGACTGAATAAATGACCACCAGAAATACAGACTGTACATTGACAACAAAAAGCACACACGCGTTGTTTCATCTGCCATATTCTCGGAAGGAAGTTACTCGGTAACCACGGAAACATTTCGCGCACGCGCATTTCAACTACCGTGAAAGAAAACCACAAACATTTCTCACTAGTGTGGACAGATGCACTAAACTGTACCGGTATACTTTGTATCGATACAGTTATACCACTATCGTACCAGTATAGACTAGGGGTGTGCAAAAATATCGATACGGTGATATATCGCGATACTTTGTCTTCCGATTCAATATCGATACTCAAAATTTGAATATCGATATTTTTTTTCAAATAATAAAATCATGTTTCAGACGGGTTGTAAATCCAGTACGACTTCCGCACCTCCGCTCCGCGAGGTGTTGCTGTGCCGCTACCTCACTGCAAGGCACTCTTCGTCTTCTCTTTTTTCCCCTGGCGGTTGCAGTGAGGAAAAAAAAACAAGCAAGCATGGCTGTTAACATAAACCTAGAGACGCCGCCGAACTTTAAGGCAGATGTTTGGAGGCACTTTGGATTCCAAAGGAAAGGAGAAAAAAAACAGTGAGCCGGACAAAGAGAATGCACTTTGCAAAACCTGTTTCGCTCCAATTAAATTAAGATGCTCCAATTAAGATGCACACTGCACTTTTCAGTGTGTTTCAGACAGTGTGTTGTTCCTGCAAAATAAGCACAAGTTAAATGTTCTCAGGTATATGTTCTCAAGTTTACAAAGAACAAATTGATATTAGTGTTAGTACTGAAATGTATGTGCAGTCTGCAGTGCAAGTTTTAGTTTTCATAAAACAATTTGATTCTGCTTGTTAAGCAGCACTGATGTGTCCATGCTTACAGAAAAGCTGATAACACTAGCACAGAAATGGGAATTTTCTGTATGTTGTAGTGAAGCAACTCTTGGTTTTGCCAGCAGTGGAATAGAGACAAATATATGTCTGGCAAGAGTGTGTAGTTATGTATGTGAAATGTAATTTTACAGTGGTCAATAAATTCTGATTTTCTTCAGTGACACAGATATTGTGACGTGGTTGAAATTTCTTGCAATATATCGATTATCGCAGAATCGCTGTACCGTGATATCGTTATCGTGGGCAAAATATCGCCATAGTATCGTATCGTGAGGTATCTGGTGATACCCAGCCCTAGTATTGAGGTATTTCACTCACGTGACCAAGTCATGTGATGCTGCCATTTTGGACGGCACGGCTCGAATCAGTTTGAATGCGAGGAAGGCGACAAACGAAAAACATAAAAGAAAAAGGAGCGAGATGCAGAAAACACCTTCACTATCCAGCGACGTAGGGCATTTACAGGGCGAGCAGAGGGAGAGGTATTTGCAAAAATTGAGGTTAGCAGGCTTAGAGAATGACATTTACCTGCTTCCACCAGGATTGTTCACTGACAGCTAAGATTTGTTCACATTTTCATTTACTTTCAGTCCTCAGGATAAACAAAATGTTATTAAATGTCATTGAAATAACTTCTTAGTCTGTTGAGACATGGCCCGTTATAAGTTTTTTCTTTACTGTATTTACTAGTTTACTGAGCGCGCTCCGGGGCTGGCTGGCCGGCTAGCTAGCGCTCCGGGGCTGGCTGGCCGGCTAGCTAGCGCTCCGGGGCGGGCTGGCTGGCCGGCTAGCTAGCGCTCCGGGGCGGGCTGGCTGGCCGGCTAGCTAGCGCTCCGGGGCGGGCTGGCTCAGTAAACTAGTAAATCCAGTAAAGGAAAAACTTGAGACTGAAAGGTTTTAACAGTCATCCAAATGACTGAACGTAAACATTGCTACAGTAACATACCAGCTACTGTTGTTGACATTAGCTAGCTTGCCATCCAAAATGGTGGACACCGGGGCGTCACGTGACCCTGTGACGTCAGGTGAAATACCTCAATAGACCCCTTTCACTGACGTCACCCGAAACCGGAAGTAAACAAACCCTGCGCCATATTGGAAGACCAACAAACTCGTGATTAGGGGGAAATAACGGCAGCGCACGGTATTTGAACCCACGAGTCACTTGGATTATCAAAAACCTACAATGGTAAACTTTTGTGCTGTGTTAGGGTGTTCTAACAAAGCTGATGGGAAAGGTGAAAAGAAGTCTTTCTACAGAATACCAGCTGTGATTGAAACACAAGGGGAGCAAACCAAGGAGCTTTCTGCCAGGAGACAGAGAGAGTATTCAGCTGCTTTATGCAGAGCGGATCTGAATACTTCTCGTCTACAACAGTACAGAATATGTTCAGACCATTTTGTTACTAGTAAGTCACTAGGCTAGAGTGTTGTAGAACATTTTTTAAAATGTTTACTGAATAAAAACATCCTTAATTTTATCACATTTATGTTATGCATTTCATTTCTTTCTTTTGTTTTAATTTTCCTCCCTCCATCCCTCTTTGGATTTTAAATATAGTTTTTCCCCATGTCCAAATAATTCAAATATATATATATATATATATATATATATATATATATATATATATATATATATATAAGATAAGTAGTAAATTTAAAAATAAATTATGAAATAAAAAAATCCATAACAGCATGAATACAGATTGCAATAGTGGTCAAGTGCTATAATTTTTTTTTAACATGATAGTGGAGAATTTCATTTGATCTGCACTGATTATTATATGAAATATAAATGAACAAATTCTGAACAGGTCTTTCATAGAATGGAACAACTGTTAATGTAGTAAAGAAAACACTGTTAACATGTTAATAAAAGAAAATTTGCTGCTACATTTCAGGTGTAGTTTGTTTTATGTATGTATGTACTTGCATAGATGTGTACTTGGTCTTCCAATATGGCGCCCTAACAAAATCTCGCGGTGCGGTGACGTCACGCGAAAGCCCTCTATATATGTGAACACAGCATTTAATGGGCAAACTGAACATTCTGTTCACTTGAAAAGAGCTGGATGATGTGGCGATCTGGTATGTTGTTATTCCAAAAGTGTTGTATAGCATAGCGACATAATTTCAGTGCTATTATTTAGATTTAATGAGGTTTATGTCCAACACAGTGGCACTGAATACAATTCTTATTCTATAACTGTCTTATTAAATTACTTAAGTGAAGCACAGTTGGGTGTTTTTTGTTTTTTTTTTTAAATAAAACTTGAGCAGGCATGCTGTTGTAGGAAAATAATCAATGGGTTGGTGTGATGTGGCTTGATACAAAATGGATTATTTTCTCATAACCGCGTGTCAGTGTTTCATTCCTTTTTGTGTTACAATGGTAAGTTTATTAATGAATGATGTCATACTTTTTCAATAATTATAGTTACAAGTAATGTTGTGGAATGTCTGTGAAATATGTTAGTACTTGTTATAACAGCCATAATCAGCCATTTTTTTTCCCCCCATTTAATATGACAGAACATGCAGCTTGTCATGTTACAGAGAAACCGCAAAGCCCAACATTGTCGATTCTCCTGCGGCAGAAAGCGTAATGATGCTCCTGTACATCTGTTCGGTGCTGTGAGAGTGGAGAGGGAGTGAAAGAAAGAATGACGGGTAGAGAGGGAACGGGAATTCAGACAGCTGGGTTTCTTGTGTGTAAGAAAAGGAGAGGGAGTGAGAGGATGCCCAGTCTTTTTTTTTTTTTTTTTTAAATGATACAGGAAGTGTCTTTACCGAAAACACCATATCGACATTGACGTTTTTTGTTAAACAGCAGTATGCTTTTAATATCTGCTTGTTGTTCGGTTTATGTTATATGGAGTGTTTGTGATGTCCAAGCGAGTTAGTTGTTACTAGGACTGAACGACTTATTGATTTGAAATCAAAATCATGATTTGAATGAGCAAATCATAAAGGCTGTGATTTTTAAGGATATGTGTTCTGGAGTGCGTTTGACCCAGAGTTTAAAGTGTCATGTCAATGTTTATTTTTTTAAAAATATAAATTTATGATGGCGGCACGGTGGTGTAGCGGTTAGCGCTGTCGCCTCACAGCAAGAAGGTCCGGGTTCGCGCCCCGTGGCCAGCGAGGGCCTTTCTGTGTGGAGTTTGCATGTTCTCCCCGTGTCCGCGTGGGTTTCCTCTGGGTGCTCCGGTTTCCCCCACAGTCCAAAGACATGCAGGTTAGGTTAACTGGTGGCTCTAAATTGACCGTAGGTGTGAATGTGAGTGTGAATGGTTGTCTGTGTCTATCACTACGTTCACACTGCAAGGCTTAATGCTCAATTCCGATTTTTTTGTGAAATCCGATTTTTTTTTGTGAGGTCGTTCACATGAACAAATATATGCGACTTGTATGTGATCCTCAGTATGAACGAAAAGCGACCTAAAAGTGTTCCGCATGCGCATTGCAGGATGCGATGACGTCACACGCAGTGAGCATGGCCAGTGTTTACGGAAGTAACCTAAAGTTTCCTGTGTATGACAGTAGCCAGCATGGAGTACCTGGCGATGATGCGGTTGTTGTTGCGACGGAGCCAGAACATGCACAATAGCCTGATGTTAAGGAGGAGGTTGAGAAGGAAGAGGGCAAGGGTTTTGTTGTAACTTTTTTTGAGAGACCCGCCGCCTACTTCAGCGCAGAATAGTGACGTTTGTGGCTTGTTGATGACGTGTAAGTCGGATGAATGCGACCTGGCGGTTCAGACTGAAGTCGCATATGAAAAGATCGGATAGGAATTGGAATTAGGACCACATATCCAAACGGCCTGGGTCGGATTTGAAAAAATCAGATCTGTGTCGTTCATATTGTCAATAAAAGATCGGATACAGGTCACATATGGGCGAAAAAATCGGATTTGAGTCACTTCAGCCTGCAGTGTGAACGTAGTCTATGTGTCAGCCCTGTGATGACCTGGCGACTTGTCCAGGGTGTACCCCGCCTTTCGCCCGTAGTCAGCTGGGATAGGCTCCAGCTTGCCTGCAACCCTGTAGAAGGATAAAGCGGCTAGAGATAATGAGATGAGAGAAATTTATGACCACCTCCTTGTCCGATAGTCATGCTCGGCAGTCAGAAGGCGACTGCTTATACACCCATCAACAAATACGTGAACTCCAAGGGAATGCGTTACGTTCGTGGTGCGGAAAAGTTCACAGCCTCTGCTGAGTCAGAAGCAACGTCGGACAAGTTATCCTCGAAGAAAAGCAGCACTGCGGTGGTATGAGAGTATTTCGGGTTTGAGACAACAGACATGCAACAAAAGAAAGTGTTGTGCAAGGCATGTCGTGGAAGAGTCACCACATCACCACCAACCTATATATCATCACTTGAAAAAAGCACCAGAGGCAACTGTGTGGTGGGTGTATGGCGAAAAAGTCTAAAATGTTTTTAGCCCAGTAAACAAACCATCATTTCAGAGCAATTTGTGACTTGCCCCATATGAAAAGGGCTCATGAAGGCATCATGAGGTTATGGAGGCCGTAACTCACTACTTCGCAAAAGGCATGGTGTCTTAGCACCGTGACCAAAGGTGTGTTTCAAAAAGTCTTCTGAAGGCTGGATAAAGGACGAGCAATTCCCTCCTGCACGTGCGTCAGTCAGGTTGCTGTCAATCCAGTTACAATTATTTATTTAACTTTGTACAGCCACGACTTTTGTGACGATGGTTCTATTTTCTGTGCCAGTTTAAAAAAATGTAATATGTTGAAGCAATTCGTATCTTTTCTCATCCTTTCCCGAAAATATAGATCAGTTAATATTTTGGTATCTCGTGGTAATTCTGTCACATTTTTTAAATCTATTAGACAGTGAATATTGAACTGAAGCTTGACTTTTTAAAAATATCATAAATCACAATATCTGCCGGAAAAAAAAAATCACGATTAGATATTTTCCCAGGCGGTACGGTGGTGTAGTGGTTAGCGCTGTCGCCTCACAGCAAGAAGGTCCGGGTTTGAGCCCCGTGGCCGGTGAGGGCCTTTCTGTGTGGAGTTTGCATGTTCTCCCCGTGTCCGCGTGGGTTTCCTCCGGGTGCTCCGGTTTCCCCCACAGTCCAAAGACATGCAGGTTAGGTTAACTGGTGACTCTAAATTGACCGTAGGTGTGAATGTGAGTGTGAATGGTTGTCTGTGTCTATGTGTCAGCCCTGTGATGACCTGGTGACTTGTCCAGGGTGTACCCCGCCTTTCGCCCGTAGTCAGCTGGGATAGGCTCCAGCTTGCCTGCGACCCTGTGGAACAGGATAAAGCGGCTAGAGATGATGAGATGAGAGATTTTCCCCAAATCGTTCAGCCGTAGTTGTTAGTTTAGAAACGAAAACGTATCAGACAATACATTATTACAACCCTGCGATTTGCCGTGCGGTCACAACTATTGTCAGAGGTGCCGTTATAGAAAATTAATCAACAACATCTGGCCCATCAGACTTGAGAATTCAACTGCAGTGTGGTATAAAGGCGAGTATTTAATGTAGTAATATTACCAGGGCTGTTTTTGCTTACTAGGGCCAATTTGAGTTATTAATTAATGGCGGTTACTGTCTTTCAACATGTAATGAATACTCCCCAACATAATTCTTCTTCGTCTACTTTTGGCTGCTCCTGTTAGGGGGTTGCTACAGCGGATCTGTTCCGCACATTTGTTTTGGCACACCAGCTGCTCTTCCTGACGCAACCCTCCCCATTCTATCCGGGCTTGGTCACGAAGTATGCACTGGCTTGTGCAACCCTAGTGGCTGGGTATTTTACCTACAACCCCGATTCCAAAAAAGTTGGGACAAAGTACAAATTGTAAAAAATAAAAACGGAATGCAATGATGTGGAAGTTTCAAAATTCCATATTTTATTCAGAATAGAACACGGATGACATATCAAATGTTTAAACTGAGAAAATGTATCATTTAAAGAGAAAAATTAGGTGATTTTAAATTTCATAACAACACATCTCAAAGTTGGGACGAGGCCGTGTTTACCACTGTGAGACATCCCCTTTTCTCTTTACAGCAGTCTGTAAACGTCTGGGGACTGAGGAGACAAGTTGCTCAAGTTTAGGGATAGGAATGTTAACTCATTCTTGTCTAACGTAGGATTCTAGTTGCTCAACTGTTTTAGGTCTTTCTTGTCGTATCTTCCGTTTTATGATGCGCCAAATGTTTTCTATGGGTGAAAGATCTGGACTGCAGGCTGGTCAGTTCAGTACCCGGACCCTTCTTCTACGCAGCCATGATGCTGTAATTGATGCAGTATGTGGTTTGGCATTGTCATGCTGGAAAATGCAAGGTCTTCCCTGAAAGAGACGTCGTCTGGATGGGAGCGTATGTTGCTCTAGAACCTGGAGCTACAGTTAGGTCCATAAATATTTGGACAGAGACAACATTTTTCTAATTTTGGTTCTGTACATTACCACAATGAATTTTGAACAGAACAAAATTCAGGTACAGTTGAAGTTCAGACTTTCAGCTTTAATTCAGTGGGTTGAACAAAATGATTGCATAAAAATGTGAGGAACTAAAGCATTTTTTAAACACACTCCCTTCATTTTAGGGGCTCAAAAGTAATTGGACAAATTAAATAATTGTAAATAAAATGTTCATTTCTAATACTTGGTTGAAAACCCTTTGTTGGCAATGACTGCCTGAAGTCTTGAACTCATGGACATCACCAGACGCTGTGTTTCCTCCTTTTTAATGCTCTGCCAGGCCTGCACTGCAGCGGTTTTCAGTTGCTGTTTGTTTGTGGGCCTTTCTGTCTGAAGTTTAGTCTTTAACAAGTGAAATGCATGCTCAATTGGGTTGAGATCAGGTGACTGACTTGGCCATTCAAGAATATTCCATTTCTTTGCTTTAATAAACTCCTGGGTTGCTTTGGCTTTATGTTCTGGGTCATTGTCCATCTGTATTATGAAACGCCAACCAATCAGCTTGGCTGCATTTGAGCACACAGTATGTCTCTGAATACCTCAGAATTCATCCGGCTGCTTCTGTCCTGTGTCACATCATCAATAAACACTAGTGACCCAGTGCCACTGGCAGCCATACATTCCCAAGCCATCACACTGCCTCCGCCGTGTTTTACAGATGATGTGGTATGCTTTGGATCATGAGCTGTACCACGCCTTCGCCATACTTTTTTCTTTCCATCATTCTGGTAGAGGTTGATCTTGGTTTCATCTGTCCAAAGAATGTTCTTCCAGAACTGTGCTGGCTTTTTTAGATGTTTTTTAGCAAAGTCCAATCTAGCCTTTTTATTCTTGAGGCTTATGAGTGGCTTGCACTGTGCCGTGAACCCTCTGTATTTACTTTCATGCAGTCTTCTCTTTATGGTAGATTTGGATATTGATACGCCTACCTCCTGGAGAGTGTTGTTCTCTTGGTTGGCTGTTGTGAAGGGGTTTCTCTTCACCATGGAAATTATTCTGCGATCATCCACCACTGTTGTCTTCTGTGGGCGTCCAGGTCTTTTTGCATTGATGAGTTCACCAGTGCTTTCTTTCTTTCTTTTTCAGGATGTACCAAACTGTAGATTTTGCCACTCCTAATATTGTAGCAATTTCTCGGATGGTTTTTTTCTGTTTTCGCAGCTTAAGGATGGCTTGTTTCACCTGCATGGAGAGCTCCTTTGACTGCATGTTTTCTTCACAGCAAAATCTTCCAAATGCAAGCACCACACCTCAAATCAACTCCAGGCCTTTTATCTGCTTAATTGAGAATGACATAACGAAGGAATTGCCCACACCTGCCCATGAAATAGCCTTTGAGTCAATTGTCCAATTACTTTTGGTCCCCTTAAAAACAGGGTGGCACATGTTAAGGAGCTGAAACTCCTAAACCCTTCATCCAATTGTAATGTGGATACGCTCAAATGAAAGCTGAAAGTCTGGACTTTATGTCCATGTCCATTATATAACTATAACCTGAATATGTTCAGTAAACAGGTAAAAAAACAAAATTTGTGTCAGTGTCCAGATATATATGGACCTAACTGTACCTTTCAGCATTGGTGTCTTTCCAGATGTGTAAGCTGCCCATGCCACACGCACTAATGCAACCCCATACCATCAGAGATGCAGGCTTCTGAACTGAGCGCTGATAACAACTTGGGTCGTCCTTCTCCTCTTTAGTCCGAATGACACGGCGTCCCTGATTTCCATAAAGAACTTCAAATTTTGATTCATCTGACCACAGAACAGTTTTCCACTTTGCCACAGTCCATTTTAAATGAGCCTTGGCCCAGAGAAGACGTCTGCGCTTCTTGATCATGTTTAGATACGGCTTCTTCTTTGAACTATAGAGTTTTAGCTGGCAACGGCGGATGGCACGGTGAATTGTGTTCACAGATAATGTTCTCTGGAAATATTCCTGAGCCCATTTTGTGATTTCCAATACAGAAGCATGCCTGTATGTGATGCAGTGCCGTCTAAGGGCCCGAAGGTCACGGGCACCCAGTATGGTTTTCCGGCCTTGACCCTTACGCACAGAGATTCTTCCAGATTCTCTGAATCTTTTGATGATATTATGCACTGTAGATGATATGTTCAAACTCTTTGCAATTTTACACTGTCGAACTCCTTTCTGATATTGCTCCACTATTTGTCGGCGCAGAATTAGGGGGATTGGTGATCCTCTTCCCATCTTTACTTCTGAGAGCCGCTGCCACTCCAAGATGCTCTTTTAATACCCAGTCATGTTAATGACCTATTGCCAATTGACCTAATGAGTTGCAATTTGGTCCTCCAGCTGTTCCTTTTTTGTACCTTTAACTTTTCCAGCCTCTTATTGCCCCTGTCCCAGCTTTTTTGAGATGTGTTGCTGTCATGAAATTTCAAATGAGCCAATATTTGGCATGAAATTTCAAAATGTCTCACTTTCGACATTTGATATGTTCTCTATGTTCTATTGTGAATACAATATCAGTTTTTGAGATTTGTAAAATTATTGCATTCCGTTTTTATTTACAATTTGTACTTTGTCCCAACTTTTTTGGAATCGGGGTTGTACAAGCTCCACACGGAAAGACCTTTGTCGGCCGTGAGGTGGTTCTTACGGTGAGGTGATCCTACCAACGTGCCACCCACTCCCAAAACACAATTCTTGCCATTATTTTAACTCTAGTTCCTCACTCATTTTACTTTTACACACACTCATATTGCCATGTTTTTGGCGCTTGATAATTATGATTTAATTTCAGATCAGATGCCGAAGGCTCGCTTTTGTTGAGTTTGTAAGTTGTTAAGCTATTGCTTTAATGCCACCGTTTCAGTTTGGCATACAAATCCCATCTCTTGGAAAGTGTAGAAGTGGTTAAAACTATGATTAATAGGCCGAGTTACCAGAACCCACAATTTTCTAACCTTTTACTGAAAGCCATTTCTGACATGGCGATCATTCAAAGCCTTTTTACGTCATTGTGGAATGTTGACTCATGTGCCGTGACATTCAATAAAAAGTAGCTCGTGTCTAACTTTGACTTGTGCTTTCTGATCTATACCTTCCTCTTTCTAACCGCTTCTCAAACCTTCAGTAAAGCTCCAGCAGCTGGTCATGAGCTGCTGCTGTTTAGTTCCTGAAATTGTCTTTAGTACTGAACTGGTCTGTGTTTTGCCACAAGTTAGGTTCGGATAAACAGGATCAGGAGTTGTTAGACCCATCCTCGAGTCATAGCAACAGCTGCTTTTGTCCACGTGTAGACCAAAGATTTGGATATTTAGTAAGTTATCACTTGAATATACAGTGATGACAGAATATAGTGTAGACTTGTTTGCCGAAGTGCATTTAGAATCAAGTAAAATCCCCCCCCCCCCCGAGTGATTTTCTGCAGCTTTTTGAAAAATTTTTTTTTTTCAAATACCGGTCCCACTGCAGCAGAGACTCTGTTCATTCCTGTGGTTATTCTCAGCAGCAGCACAAATTTCAGTTGTCCGGTTTGGCCTTCACCATGTCTAATTGCCCCCACCATTTCACGAAGATTAGATGGAAGGCTAAAAGTCCCCCAAATGAGCAGAAACTGCAAATGGCTGCATTACAGGCTTGGCAGACCATCAACAAGCAAACGCATCATCTGGCGATGTCTATGGGTCACAGATTTCTGGTGTGGGTTTTTCTTTTTATATTTTAACAAAAAATAAGGCCTGATTTTATACAAAATAAGGCAGGGATTTATTTCTATATGGCTTACAAAATGGGTCACCTCAACCTTGCTGTTTTATTTCAAATAGTATAGCACCAAAACAGTATAAATTGTCATTTATTGAATTACTTATACAGTATCTCCGCATAAATAGTTGTGTCTTTTGAGAGGAGACGTTGCTGTCTTGCTATGTATAACTTCTAACTCGCAAATTCATACATCTCTGGTGTCATTATGGTGGGCTAATAATCCAGCAGAAGACAGCACTTCATTTAGTCGCGTTTTATTTGCCGGTTGAGTTGTATGCTGTAGTTCGCCTGCTTGATTGTGTGTGTGTGTGTGTGTGTGTGTGAGTGAGAGAGAGAGAGAGAGTATTCCCAAGGAACCAGACTGGATTATTGTTTATCTGATACAGCAGGATATGAGTGTGTGTCTGTGTGGGAGTGGGCGTGGGTGGATTTATTTGTGTATTTGCAAGGCTTCTGTTCCACTCAAATGGCAATCACGCTGACCATCGCAGGACTTGCATGTCTCCCTCTCCACACCCTGAACGCTCAGGGTAAATCGGTGACGAGGAGGTTACAGCAAATCATCAGTTGCGGTGTCGGAGATACTGCTTCCTATATCGTGTTTGACCGTGAGATGCACCTTCACATGTGAAACTATCTAGTTCTTTTTTTTTTTTTGGTGGGAGGGTGTCGCTTCTTCATATTTGTGTATACTGTGGATGTTCCTGATCCTCTGATTGTGGTAAAATATGAGCTAAATGTCGTCTCGCTGCTAATTAATAATAGTGAAATAAAACTGAGAATCCAGGTCACTTTGATTCTCACTCACACACACACACACACACACACACACACACACACACACCCACACACACACACACACACACACACACAGGCAGACGTGCAGCTATTGTTCCAGTAGCTCTTCCCATTAACCTTTATCCTGTTGGAGGCAGAAAACTGGGGCAGTTCAAAAACATCCCCAAAGCCCACCCCCGACCCCCCCTTACCTGTGTTAAAACACGTGCATGTGCACACACTCACACACACACACACACACACACACGCGCGCGCTTCTTACTGTGTTAAATGGCATAATCCACACAGATGGATCATGTGGTGGGGGGGGGGATTTTTTTTTTCTTCTTCTCTCCTCTTCCTCCTCCCCTGTGATCTGGGAAAAGCAATAGCCTGAAGTCAGCCTGAAGCCATTTCCCGCTGTTCAGCATTCTCTCCTCTGATGTAGACTCTCCAGACAATTTTCGGTTTTCTGAATGAATTTCCTCTGTAATGAAATGCATATTCCAGTGAATAAAGTGCATAACATCCTTTCAGTTTGCAATAGCTCTGAAAGTCCTCGATGAGCAGGATTTGAGACTGAATAGTTTGATTGTTGATGTCTTGCACAGACCAGATGGGATGGTTTTTTTTGTGTGTGTGTGCGTGCGTGCATGCACGCGGGTGCTGCTCAGAGGGCTGATGTCCCCTCTACACAGGAAGTTCCCACTGGGATGCTATTCTTATCCACCGGCTCACGTCTACTTAACTCCTGTAATGTCTGAATTCTGGGCCACCGCTTGAGTCTCACTAAGCACACATTCTGACTCGGAGTAAAAAGCAGATAATGTCCTGGTTTAATAATTCTTTCTGAAGGACTGCCAGAATTGTGAAGTTTTGAGTCATAGTCTGTGCTATTCTTTGGATGTTGAAATGATGATTTAAAGTAGTGTTCAGTGATTTTTTTTTTTTTTTTTTTAATTTTGCACTGGCATTCAGTCATTTTACTCTACTAACCGTCTAATTTTGACGCAACATTCAACTCCCAGTTCATTATACGTTTAATGATGGGAAAATAGGCACGAATGTATCAGCATAGCATAGATTTCCTGCCATTGTGTGAGAAAGGTAGAAAGAGAAAGTTAAAAAGAGAAATTGCTAGCAATATTAGATTTGATAACCCGACTGAACTTGTGTCATTCTGTGCTGTTTATACAAGAGCATTTCCACTATTCCATTATCTTTCTTAGTATGCCAAACATGGTGGTCACGAGTTTGATGGTTTCAAAACGACTAATACGGAACATGTAGTACACAGTAGAATGATGACTGAACGAACGTCAGAGGAGCCGGATTGATGATAGAAGCAGTACATTTTATTGCCTGGTTCTCTTGAGGTCCGTTGAGAGACGCGACGGGCGATTTTAAATCTACTAAGTAAGAGCTGCCGTCTTCAAACTGCTACACCATGCTCTTCACCAGCACTGGATTTGACTGTGCTGGTGAACTGTGCTTTTTATTATGCTAGCATAAGCTGGGCTATATGTTAGAAATGCATGCTGATGGATTGAAGCGGGAGATGATTGGAGACAACCATGCCGTTGCTTGTGGATGGAAAAGTTACCATGGAAACATGGTCCTATAGAGAGAGAGAGAGAGACAGTGTGTGTGTGTGTGTGTGTGTGTGTGTGTGTGTGTGTGTGTGTGTGAGAGCTTTAGTGCGAATGCAAGCCTACAAAAAAATATATAATAGAGAACTAACTAGGCTATTGAAAAGGGCTTGGCTCCATTCAATGAAGCTTTATGCAACTCCTTCTCTAACCAAAAATGTGTCTGGGACTATTTATTTCTCTCTCTCTCTCCTCTTCCTTTATGTCAAGGCATGAGAGATGTTAAACAGCTTGGATAGAGAAACAATCAGGAAATTTCATTTGCATTTGGCCCTGTGGCACTGACTGGTTCTTCTGCTTTTCTCTCCAACTAAAGCAAAGGACACATTTGAATCAGACCTTGTCAATATGAACAGAGCGCAGTATAAAATACTCCCTTCCAGTGCCCGGTGTAAGCTGCGGTATCTCCTGGGCTCCCTTTACCACCAAACCAACCTAAACTTTCACCTTCTCGTGCTTTAGTTTTTTCTATTTATTTTAAGAAAGGATCGGTTTCACAGCCAGGAAATAAAAACATACGATATGCTATATATTGCATAGACATGTCAGATACACAGTGTCGGCACAAAAGAGCTGTTCAGGCGTGATGAATTTTAGCAGAGGTGCTCAGGACTGGATAACCTATCTGTAGTTTTCCTACAATTCCACAGATATCCTGGATTGACATGTCAGTGCTTGATTATACATCAGCACTGGGCGAGTCACTCAAACAATACCGGCGCTGTACACGGCTGTGCCTATTTACAGTTTTAGTTATTATATTACCACGACGTCAATTCAAATAGAATTGCGAATGAAAGGGCTTTGTGTTCAGAAGACTAGAGCAGGTCATTTGCCCCAGAATTACAATTTTTTTTTTTTTTTAAAAGACTTGTATCTAGTACACGCGTTGCGGTTTTTGTACTGGGTTAAAATCTGCTGATCTCATTGGCATTCACTTAAATTACAGATTAGGTGAACTTGATCGAGCCTGAATAGGACCAAAGTCCGTGCTCCGACACGCCGAGGTGTCATTCCGTCACTGTGAGTGTCACTTACATTACACAGGATGGATCAGTGTCCTCCACGTAGAAGCAGCTCGATTTTCTGATCTCGTTCTGGGGGGACTTCAGCTGTGAATATAACAGAGATGCCAATCACTACGATTCGTGCATAGTCACTACGTTTTTGACAGTAGCACTACGAGGCTACGACCGTCTATTCAGTTTATATGGGATTCATACGATTTTAGCATGGATGCGGTTTGAAACACGTGAATCTATAAGGGTTCACGATATTTTGCCGGTGTTCAGTACATTTGAGGCCAATTATCGCTTGATAATTCAATATTTTGACCGTATTTATGGTCAAAGTTTGCTTCGATGGGCGCCGCCATCTTTGTTGACAAGCGTTCTACGCATGCGCGAATTAATTATCGATGCCACGATGGAATGTCGAGCAGCCCATGTCACTGTCGGGGTGTTGTAACCTCACAAACATGCTACTAAAGAAACACGGTTGGAACTGAAACAGTCATCTTCTGAAGTAAATCAATCAGAACTGAATAATTAATCTGACTTGATATTGATGAGATTAAAAGTGAAAGGAAGTTGATAAAAATTAAAAGTAATCTTACGCTACGTTCACACTGCAAGGCTTAATGCTCAATTCCGATTTTTTTTGTGAAATCCGATTTTTTTGTGAGGTCGTTCACATTAACAAATATATGCGACTTGTATGTGATCCTCAGTATGAACGAAAAGCGACCTAAAAGTGTTCCGCATGCGCATTGCAGGATACGACGACGTCACACGCAGTGAGCATGGCCAGTGTTTACGGAAGTAAAACCGCCCGGTTGAGGTATGACCCATCCAATCTAGCTTGAATAGCTGCATCCCCCCAAATGGAAATCAGCTCCCTAACCTCTGCGTCCTTCCATTGAGAAGATTCAGAACCTTCACAGCCCGAAGCGTCCCTCGCATTGATGTCATGCGCAGGGGCGCAGATACGTTTTTTGAACTGGGGGGGGACAAAAAACTGGGGGGACAAAGCTGCCAGCAAACCAACCCCAACCCCGATATGCCTGTCAAACTTGTTGTGAGTTACCATAGCAACCAAGCTCGAGCTCACAACCTGTGCAGTCTGCGCAGCTCAACCAACCGAATATCAGTCTTTGTTTTGTTTTATGTGAGTTGTTGCAACTATGTATACACTGCCGTGCACCTCAATAAACCGAATGGTAATTAGTCTTTTGATTTTTCCGTGAGGTTTGCCTTATGCAAAGAAAGACAGCATAGACGTTTTTTCCTCCCTATAAGTGGGGGGGACCGAACGAGGTGAATTTAAATCTGGGTGGGACGAGTCCCCCCCTCGATCTGCGCCCGTGATTATGCGCCATGTTGTTGTAACTTTTTTTGAGAGACCCGCCTCCTACTTCAGCGCAGAATAGTGACGTTTGTGGCTTGTTGATGACGTGTAAGTCGGATGAATGCGACCTGCCGGTTCAGACTGAAGTCGCATATGAAAAGAGCGGATAGGAATCGGAATTAGGACCACATATCCAAACGGCCTGGGTCGGATTTGAAAAAATCGGATCTGTGTCGTTCATATTGTCAATAAAAGATCGGATACAGGTCACATATGGGCGAAAAGATCGGATTTGAGTCACTTCAGCCTGCAGTGTGAACGTAGCCAAAGTGACTTGACATTAATCATGGGAATAAAAAGGAAATAGACATGTTCCAGTACAACCATTTGAGTATTTGCTAATTGAGTGTTCCAGCATATTCTCTATAAACATTGATGGCATGTAATCTGCATTTGTTTAGTAAACTATTTGAGTATTTGCTAATCGAGTGTTCCAGTATGTTAGCTATAAATATTGACGGTATGTAATCTGCATTTGTGTAGTAAAGTTAAGAAAATAATATTCACTGTTTGAAAGTTGATTGTATACAAATCACCAGAGAAGTCTTTACTTTGTGTGAATGTGGTGAGTTAGGAGTATCACTCGAGAAAATCATGAGTGATTGTGGTTTGGTTTTATTTTTCAGATAATTGGAAGAAAAAAAAAAACCCAACAAATCAACAATTTTCTCCCCCCAAAACCAACATGTCCCAGTTCATTTTAGTCACTCAGAATGGCCCTAAAAAAGCTAGCCTGGCAAGCCAGACTAAATGTGAATATTTAGTCTGGCCTCGATCCGTAGACATTTCCGAAGCGGGTAGGAGGAACAAACCGCTGTCTTTCAAACTGTCTCTGTGCGTATAGGCCAACGCTCTGACCAATCAGTGCAACAGTGACTGTGACGTAGTCAGAGCGCGCAGTGGGGGAGACCTTGAAATAAATAACTTTTTTCAAAATGCATATTAATTAAAATAAACAGGTTCTAGATATTAAGAAGTTTGGAGATAATGACCACAAGTTTGGAGTCTGTACCACATTCTTAACATACTCATTTTTTTCAAGGGTTTGCTTAAACTGTTTTTGAGAGTTTTTATTTAGTGGTGTTTGGTGAAATAATTTCCCTTAAATGTAAAATAACGGGAAAATAAGAAACAATCAAAAAGTAATGTTTCAAAGCTGTTTATTAATTCTTCGTACTGCACAAACTAGCCCCATCCTTTTGGCTACGAGCGGAGCCAGCTGGTAGATCAGACTTTTGCCATAGCCGGTCGGCAAAACAGCGAAAACGTCCTTCTTGAAAAGGAATGAGCGGAGAGCCTCTTCCTGCTCATGTTTCAACGAAAACTCCAAGTCTAATTCTTCTAAAACTGATTCCAAAGCGGAGTCAAACGCGCGCTGTTCACTAGCCGTAGCCATTTTTCCTGTTGCGCTTTCTCCAGCGTCGCGCAGCTTTGTCGTCACTCCTGCAAAAGCCCGCCCAAAGAATCCAAACAAAAACCTTGCGTTGTGATTGGCGGGCACGATTTGATGCCCGGGGTGTTTTTGTTTATATGGTGCGAGGCTAGACCCACTCGCTAGGCAAAAATATTTTTGGCCGCTAGGCGGTTGGGTCTAGTTTACTAGGCTAAGAGAAGTCTTTACTTTGTGTGAATGTGGTGAGTTAGGAGGATCACTTGAGAAAATCATGAGTGATTGTGGTTTGGTTTTATTTTTCAGATAATTGGAAAAAAAACAAAAACAAATCAACAATTTTCTCCCCCCAAAACCAACATGTCCCAGTTCATTTTAGTCACTCAGAATGGCCCTAAAAAAGCACCAATTTCCAAAATTTTCTCCAGCTGGATTGGACTCGCTACGTGCCCTGCGGGCGCTCCGCTCATATGCATGTCACTACACATTGATTTCAGAAAAGGTTGGCATCTCTGATATAATAATGCACTTGCACTGCATCCTCATTTATGTTTTCGCTGTCAGAAATCAAGCAGAATCCAAACCACGAGCATCCCAAAGCCTTCAGAATCTCCCATGATCCTCACAGGATAACTCATTCTCTGGTTCTGAGTTGCCATGGCAACTGATTGCGCGTGTGTGTGTGTGTACACACACGTGGGTATTCTTGTCATCATTCTTGTGGTTTTTCATGTGTATTGCAGTGCTTTTTGTCGTGTGTGTGTGTGTGTGTAGAAACATCTCCAGTTGCCATTACCTCAGGCATCAGGAACCGAGCATTACTGACCTCAATCCTGTCCTATCAGAAAATGCCTTGAGCTCTGGACATACAGCCGTGTGTGTGGGTTCTGAGGGTTGCTGGCCTTGAGTGTTGAAGGATAAGGAGTTTATTTTAATCTGCACACAGTGGATTTATTGGTTTTTTTTCCTCTGTGTGTGCGCACGCGCACATGGTTTGTGTGTGTTTTTTTTTTTTTTATATACACACACACCACCACCACCACCACCACGGACACGCATCTCTTATACGAGTTTTAGCATGACCTGTGTGTGGTGTGTGGTTTTTTTTTTTTTTTTTTTAAATTTGTATCAAATAATCACACACGAGGTATTATGGAGAATGTGTTTAAGAGGTTCTGTTGCTTGCTGCTTCTCGCTGTAGAACAACAGATGATGGATTGCACCTTGTTCTCTTGTTTTATAAAGTTTAATGGCTATAGTCCAGTTGCCGATACAGTCGGACACAGGTCTCCCTTTCCACTCGGCTCATTCTTAACGACGAGACGGAAATTATTTATAATTATGAAGGTGTTGTAATTAGCCTCATAATAGTTTAATGTTGGTTACAGATGAAATCATAGACGCAGGTTTAACTCGAGAGTTTCAAAAGAGCGTCATTTTAACAGGTTTATCCGTCATGTAGTTTAGTGTAGCAGGATTATTTTACAAAGATTGTACAACGTTGAAAAATATTTTGACTTTCCAGTATACAAACAGCTTATTTTGATAATTAGTTTATGTGTATTTTTCTTTTTCTCCCTCGGTTGGTCTTGGCCAGCTCTCCCTTCTCAAAACACAGCTTTCAGTCGGCAGAATGAAGGCTGAAACAGGGGCAGCATAACTCGTTCGGAGGAACACGTTACCTGCCCTCTTCACGATTGGTTAGTGTTCCTGTGATTGACAGGGCAGAGAGAGGATGCCACCCCTCCCACCCAGACAGCATGACCCGTTTTGCTCCCTTTGCTCAAACGTGTGCTGTGGCAATAATAGTTTGATTGCTTTTCTGTTGCATCAGCCAAGAGCCCAAATGTATTATTTATCCTAACCCAGTGTGGGTGATGTCAACTTTTGGATGTTCTGAATCTGCATTCTAGGCCCTGGTACTGTGTTGTGCCATCTGATGGGCTGAACATATTTGTTTTATTGGGATTGATATCAGTATTGAAGACGATTGCAAATATGGGGCCAGCTCAGCAACTAAACATGACATTGCACATTTATCATGTTAGACAACTAGCTGCCTTCAGCTAGGCTCAGCAATCTGTTATATTTAAAACCTAAACCACATGAAAGGAAGAAATCATAATCACATTAATTTATGACACTTTTTTACCAAAAGTGACTTACAACTGGGGCGGCACGGTGGTGTAGTGGTTAGCGCTGTCGCCTCACAGCAAGAAGGTCCAGGTTCAAGCCCCGTGGCCGGCGAGGGCCTTTCTGTGTGGAGTTTGCATGTTCTCCCCGTGTCCACGTGGGTTTCCTCCGGGTGCTCCGGTTTCCCCCACAGTCCAAAGACATGCAGGTTAGGTTAACTGGTGACTCTAAATTGACCGTAGGTGTGAATGGTTGTCTGTGTCTGTGTCAGCCCTGTGATGACCTGAATGAGACTTACAACTAATACAGGATACAGTGGTGGGGGGGGAGTGCCTTGCTCGAAGACCTAGCAGTGGTAGCTTGGAGGTGCTGGGATTTGAACTCATGACCTTCTGATCAGTACTGCAATGCTTTAGCTACTGAACCACCACTTGCCTCGATCACTAATCTCGTGAGTGACTGAGATGGTCAAAGGATAATGTAAAAAGCAGCAACTTTTGTTTTTGGTTAATTTAGACACTGGTGCCTTATTGATTGGGAAGGGGAAAATTGCCTTCTTCCATCACTCCGATAGCATGGTGGATGAATGAAGAGCCACGGATCACCCTGCTCCTGGTAATTACAGTGAACTTGTAAGATTTATTACACAGCTTTCTATTGATCATTTTAGTCCCAAGTCAAAGGCTTGCACTTTTATTTCATCTGTGCAGGATTTATCCATCTAGATATCAAGAATGTTTGCTTAGTAAGCCAAACATGAACAGCAAAGGAAAAAAGCTTGCAATGGTTTCGCAAAAGCTGGTCATAGAAGCACACCAGATCCACCACATCGTAGATCAGTGGGTCTGAAGTGTACATCGAACCATATGATGATAGAATAGATCTGATCATGCAAAAACACACAGAAACAGCAGCTGTATGGCTCATGTTGGCCCATACCAACTTCTGTCAACGCAGTGAGCACATATGGCTATTTGTTCCTTGTGTGTGTGAGAGAGAGAGAGGGGCGGGGGGCTGCTAGTACAAGTCATAGTTGTACAAGTTCATGCAGACACACAAAGCTGCTGTGTGTTTTTGTGCTGAACAGATGGGCTTCTGCTCATGATTTCAGGACATATGCATTTCTTTTGATAAAATTACAAACCTCTTCTGAATCAGTCTGTAATTACCGTCAGTAGACTTAAGCCTGAGCACTACTGAATCCAAGGCTGGGCGATATGAACCTGATCTTATCACAATATGGATAATTTCATATCTTTTTCATATAATTTCATATCAAGTATATAGAACAGGAAGCATGTTAACGGAGGATGATGAGGGATAAATAGAATAGGGTTGATTTTGTTATATTAGAACTAACTTAGTATGTGTGTGTGTATATATATATATATATATATATATATATATATATATATATATATATATATATATATATATATATATATATATATGTGTGTATATATATATGTGTATGTATATATTGTGTGTGTGTGTGTATATATATATATATATATATATATATATATATATATATATATATATATATATAATATTGTGTGTATATATATGTGTGTGTGTATATATAATGTGTGTGTGTGGGGGGGGTATATATTTTTGTAATTATATAGATATTCATGAAGTGTATATATGGTATATATTTTTATAGGTGTATTAATGTAGTTTGGATTTCGGGGTAGTTAAAAAGGGGTGGGAAATTAAAGTATTGTACTTCTTCCCACTCCTTTTTCAAACAATGTGCGATGTTTTGTAATATCTTAGCTCTTTGTTATTTTATTTTTTTCAATTTCTCGTTTTATTTCTTTTGTATGTACAAATAGTTACATTTTTTTTATACATGTTCGAAATAAAAATAAAAAATAAATTCATTCATTCATTTTTATATATAAAATATCATATTACATTTTCTCTAAAATTGATTGATGACTAGCATCGGATTTATGATACCCAAACCCCGTCCAAAGAGAAGTACCTTCCTTTTTAGGTCCAAGTTCCTCGTCTTTTACTTGAGCTGATGCGGAGTGTTGCAGCACACCTCTACCAGCTCTCAGCTCCAAGCTTAGTGACTGTCGAAAAGAGGCTTTTCTAGGAAGATTTCCATCAATACACATTTTTCTGATGTCGTAGGTTATGTATTGCCAAGTCGCACAGTTCTAGCTGCATCCTTACTGAGAGTGTTCATACTAAATGGCGCGGCTGATAATGAACATGCATTAGTCTGTACTGTACGACTGCAGGTTTTACCTTTTTAGAAATGATGACATTTGGAAATCCAAAATGATCCAACACCATTACTGTGTTCCTGTGCTGTGTGTTTTTAATTTTTTTTTTTTGAAGTTCCTGGCCAGCTTTGCGTCACCAAGTGGTGCATCACCTGTATTACACTAGAGATGTCACATTCCTTTAAAATTGCATGAAAATGTAAATTTTTTTAAAAAGGATTTCTTATTGCAATGCAGTCAAATGTTAACGAGCATATAATTTTATGCTGCCACAGAACAAGTGAATATTCTAGTACTGCTACAATATACAAATGGTTGAGTTCTTAAGGAAAGAAGCAACAAGGAATCAGTGTAATTATAATCATATGCACGAATGCTTTATGCCCCTGACATTTGGCTCAGGTTTAAATTCCTTGCATGACTGCAGTAGATATAAATCCACCATATGTAACTCGTCTTCATGCAGTAATAATTCACAGGCTGGTTGTTGAACAATTAGCTATTATTTACCTGTGGTACTACATGGGGTGAGATGATTATACATACGGGCCACTTTTTCCATGGACTAAAAACACGTATTCGATTCCCTTCTAGTGGGTTTATTGATCTGATCTGATCTCATCTCATTATCTGTAGCTGCTTTATCCTGTTCTTCAGGGTCACAGGCAAGCTGGGCCTATCCCAGCTGACTACGGGCGAAAGGCGGGGTACACCCTGGACAAGTCACCAGGTCATCACAGGGCTGACACATAGACACAGACAACCATTCACACCTACGGTCAATTTAGAGTCACCAGTTAACCTAACCTGCATGTCTTTGGACTGTGGGGGAAACCGGAGAACCCAGAGGAAACCCACGCGGACACGGGGAGAACATGCAAACTCCACACAGAAAGGCCCTTGCCGGCCACGGGGCTCGAACCTGGACCTTCTTGCTGTGAGGCGACAGCGCTAACCACTACACCAACGTGCCGCCCCTGGGTTTATTGATGGCATGCAATATTGTTAGCATATCACTTATCCTCCATGTATTACGCCACTCTCCCCAATGGAGAACGAGCGTGCAGTATTGTTACAATATTGCATGTTATCAAGACAACACGACATCACGCGTCAGAGCTCATGCAAATATCCAACGACAAAGCTGTTCTGCTGTGCATGTGCAGAATCGTTTCTTTGTCCGCCGGGAAAGAGAGATGATGAGGCTAATTCAGTGCTACTGCTAGGATTAGCTATGCTATAATTAAGCGCAAAATAAATAAGCTAAAAACTGAAACCGAAGACACGCCGAACACCCAAAAGGCTACCAAAACTTCATTATATATTCTTCACGCATATTTACAAGAGAAAAACAGACCAACGGACATCAAAAAACTGGAAAAGACGCGTCAGAGACGTAAAACTTCCACGCTAGCGAGTGACCTGTGACAGTTTGGAAACAAACATGGCCGCCAGGTTTGCTTTGTTAAAAGCGGAAGATTTTGAGAGAATTTTGGCTGCCAGGTCGCTCTGTTGTGTGTAGCTGTCAAAGTTGATTTTAAAAGTAACTAAGTAGATTACATCGGGAAATGAATATTTAAGTCCGAGTGAAAAATGCTGTGGAGAGTGTGTGGAAGAAGAGTCTTGGGACAGAAATCTTAGTTTCTCGGTCGTTAGCCTGTGCTACTGATGAACGCTACAGTGGCTGGAGGTGACTTCACTGCCGCACTAACAGCGCCAACTTGCAGGTAAGCTAGCATTGGCCTTCAAGAATGCTGATATGAAGAGTGTGTATTATTATAATAATAATAATAATAATAATATTATTATTATTATTATTATTATTATTATCTGATATACCACAAAAAAAGCCAGCTAATAATAATAATAATATTATTATTATTATTATTATTAGCTGGCTTTTTTTGTGGTATATCAGATATATTCCGTTCAGCTAGCATGATATTGAACTTGTCTTCGACTCGTTCAGTATCATGCTAGCTGAATGGAATATATCTGATATGCCACTTGACGCCAGCCAATATTATTTAAGTGATGTAGAGCCTGTAATGCAATATATAGCCAATAGAACTACATTTTTTGTTTTTTAAGATTTTTTTTTGGGCTTTTTTCACCTTTATTGGATAGGACAGTGTAGAGACAGGAAATGAGCAGGGGAGAGAGAGAGATGGGGAGGGATCTCGGGTCGGAATTGAACCCGGGTCCCCGGATTTATGGTATGGCGCCTTATCCACCTGAGCCACGACGCTCCCAATAGAACTATATTTGAGATATAGCCTCAGATTGTGATGTCCAGTAAATACCTGATGGAAGTTAACCACTTTGAAAGTAATATCACTTTAGGACACATGCTTTGCTTGGGTGTTTTATATTTAAATCTGCCGTGCATAGAATTTTACTTAAAAATTGATAAATATGAGCATCAAGTCGGGGGGGGACTCGTATTGGCAACTAATTGCAATTAAATATTATACTTATCGGCCTATTAGGTTTTTAGCCATGTTGAATTTAGTTCGTTTGGTCCACGGCAGGCGTCGTTTATCTGTGCCACTTATTGGGGTGGCACGGTGGCGTAGTGGTTAGCGCTGTCGCCTCACAGCAAGAAGGTTCTGGGTTCAAGCCCAGCAGCCAGCGGGGGTCTTTCTGTGTGGAGTTTGCATGTTGTCCCCGTGTCTGCGTGGGTTTCCTCCGGGTGCTCCGGTTTCCCCCACAGTCCAAAGACATGCAGTTAGGTTAATATGTGACGGCCTTGGGCCGAGGTGGCCTTGAGCGAGGCACCCAACTCCCAACTGCTCCCCGGGCGCTGTTAGCATGGCTGCCCACTGCTCTGTGTGTTTGTGTGTGTTCACTTCTTCAGATGGGTTAAATGCAGAGAGGAATTTCGCAAGCGTGTGATGAATAAAGTTCTTCTACTCCATGCGATCTTCACGAGACTTGTGCAAGACTTCAAAACGTGAAGTGTCAACCAGGTGTCAGTACCACCATTTTGAAAACTCTTTTCCAAACGAAATATTGCACAAAAAAAAAAAGTTTATTATTGCCTACTTTTTTCAAACTTTCCTGATTGCTGTCAACACACACACACACACACACACACACACACACACACACACACACACACGCGCACACAACTTCCAGCTTGATTAACATCAGCATTCGAAAGAGGGTGTGCACATCTTTTGACAACATTGGCAGATGTCAGTCGCTTTGATTTCCGCTGTACATTTTTACTTCCGTCCTACGATGTCTTCACAGGTCTCGGCGAATCTCGTTTATGGCCATCGCTTTGACATACGGACTGATATATTACAGAGCATATTTCAAACACTCATAACTTGCTATAGCAGCGACAAAATAGCTATCAAAAATGCATTCCTATGTTTAATAAAATGAGAGAAATAGAATTTTGCTTAAAAAAAATTGCCTTCAGTTCTCGAAGCGGGCGGCACGGTGGTGTAGTGGTTAGCGCTGTCACAGCAAGAAGGTTCTGGGTTCGAGCCCCGTGGCCGGCGAGGGCCTTTCTGTGTGGAGTTTGCATGTTCTCCCCGTGTCCGCGTGGGTTTCCTCCGGGTGCTCCGGTTTCCCCCACAGTCCAAAGACATGCAGGTTAGGTTAACTGGTGACTCTAAATTGACCGTAGGTGTGAATGTGAGTGTGAATGGTTGTCTGTGTCTATGTGTCAGCCCTGTGATGACCTGGCGACTTGTCCAGGGTGTACCCCGCCTTTCACCCGTAGTCAGCTGGGATAGGCTCCAGCTTGCCTGCGACCCTGTAGAACAGGATAAAGCGGCTACAGATAATGACATGAGATGAGATGAGTTCTCGAAGCGTGAAAGAAGTCGGCTTGCATGTTGACTGGCACGACCGGGTAGCTAATCAGCAGTGTTTGTGAACAATTGGAAGCGAGAGTGGAAAGCCTGTTTCACATATGAAACCCATTGAATATCATTGATGCAACATTTGTTGTATCCGGTAAAACAAAAGGGAGATGATAAATTTTCATTCCCACTCAGTTTTCCATAATAGTAAAGTGTGTCGTGTATTCCCACCTGACTGTATTTAACAGGATACTACAGAGCGCATAAAACATGCGAGAGCGGATATGACGTATAATTAATTCCAGTTTCCAGCTCTATCTGCTGACGTTTTCTTTCCTTGTTTTTTTGAATTTGCCGCCTGTCGCGGTACAGTGAGGCAGTATGAGTATTCGGATTATGTAGGTGTCAGTGGTTCTGTCACATAAAGAAGAAGAAGCCTTTATTTGGTCACACATACACTCAAGCACAGTGAAATTCCTCCTCTGCATTTAACCCATCTGAAGCAGTGAAACACACAGAGCAGTGGGTAGTTATGCTACAGGGCCGGGGAGCAGTTGGAAGTTAGGGGCCTTGCTCAAGGGCACTTCAGCTGTGATACAGAGGGAGGGGAAAGTGCTGTTCATTCACTCAACTGCCCTCGTATTTTTCTCGTTGGTCCCGGGAATCGAACCAGCGACCCATTGGGCCCAAGGCTGCTTCTGTAACCTACAGGCCATCACTGCATCATCATTACGTCACCACTAGCAACATCACAACTGGTCACAAGACGTTAATCCAATGGTTCCAGTTCCCACTAGAGCCATGACAAAAGATTATCATTAATGTTAATCGGTCATCAGGGCGTAGATTAACGTTCCAGCGTTACTGTTTTGCTCCCATTCCCACGTGACATCATTACAGCATAATAGTAAATAAATGGTTTTCATTGTGAGGGTGAAAGGGCTAGAAGAGTCTGATATTACATGAAGATGGAGCACACTTCTTGGCAGCGAGCACAAACGTATAGCTGACATGATTTTCCATATCCTTGTAATGTGATTTGTACAATTTTATATTAGACTGAGAGAACAAGGTCAACAGCTGAAATGTATAGGGAAGTAGTTGTATAGATGTACAAATCTAATTTGAATACTTGAAATCAAATGTTAAAGTGCATATCCTGGACCAAATTAGTTTTTTTTTTTATATGAAAGTATGTCCCTTTACACACTCATCCAGAAGGGTAATTTTGCACAAGGCTGTCTGTCTACAGCAGAAAAAAATAAAATAACAAAACACGTCTGGAAAAATCCCAAGGGAGTCTGGAGCCAGATTCGTGACATTATCTGCGGAAGCGCCAGCAGGCTGCGAGAGCTTTGCACGGTTTCAGTGCACAGCCTGTGTAGACCAAGCGCTCCCATTTCTCTCTCATTGTCCGGTCTTTTGGGAAACGATGAGTACTAATCCCATCAAGATTGGTGTTGCTACACCCTCCTACGATACATCTGTTAACCATTTTAATAATTACGTGATAACGTTGAAGAAATTTGCAGAAAACCACCAGGTCGTTTTCTCAAACAAACCAGCGCTGATGTAGGATTCAGAGGGAGGCATCCCGCACGCGACGTCACCAAAATCAATGTTTGCCGGGAAATCCAAATGCCAAGTTTTTTCAGAGGCGGACCAATTCGCCTCAAATGCCTCGATTTCAACTGAATTTTTCTGGTATTGAGCAAGGTGAGAAAAATTGCGCAAGATATGACAGATATTTGACCCAAGTTTAATATAAAATAGGAGAATTACATTGATCTTGCTCCTGAATTTACCTGTGATATGCAGTTTAAGGCTTTTTTTTGGGGGGGAGTTGCTTGCAAAAAGGAAATTGTACCCGAGCACAACTCAATACTCCTGAAGTCTACAGTGATGTTTATTCGAGCCATTTTCACTGCCGGGGGTCACTGAGCAAACATCACTTGAACTGTTAGTGATGGAATGACCCTAAAGGTGGCAGCAACAATTTTTCCAACAGGAAATGGCAAGGGTGGGTTGACATGGGCATGTTTTAAAAAAGAAAAGCAGGTTTGTTTCAGGAGGAAAACCCCACTTCCAGACAGAAAGTACCGGTTATTGAGCAAATGTAAAGGCAAGAGAAGCAAAAGAAGGCAGGAATTTATGGGGACGGCTTTCTTTAACTGTAAGATGAGACGCGACACTCCCAGCAGACCTGTCCAGCGACTCGGAAACAAGCCACGCTTGCTAAAATATAACGTTTTGTTTGGCAAATGCAGACGCCATAGATTAAAGGCGCTAGCACGATGTCTCCGAGAACCTTGATTATATTTATGCAGAAGCTGTGTCTTGTAATCCTCGCAAGGGATTTTAAATATTCGGTGCATAGCACGGTAGAAGAGGAGGAGGAGGAAAGGAAGAGAAGAAAAGCTAGATTTAGTGTGCACTTTTGGCTTGGGTACTGTTGCTCTGTGGCAGAAAAATGAGTGCTTGCAAATTCCTGTTCCAGTTTGGTCTATAACTCTGTTTAACTTTAAGCTGAAAGCTATTTCTTTTTTGTTCGTTCTTGTTATTTCTGGTTGTCTTTTTTTTTCCCACCCCCTTTCTATCACTCACTCCGGGGACACGTTTTTTGAGATTAATGTACTGTCTTGGATAGTGATGGTGTCCAGGTTACACATCTGTACTGGCATTTTCGGTGTGTGTGTGGCAGGTGTGAGGGCTGAGCCAGGCCATTCCATATCGAGTTTTCTGCTACAGTGCTGTTTCATTCAGGTTTCCTACTGACAGATGCTCAGTGGAAATAAAGACAGAGCAATAGTCACTGGACTGTGCATGAAGTTTTCTTCCCCTGTATCTTCATGATCTTTACTGGCTTTTTATAGGATCTCTGGGAAGTATGCACGAGACCATTGAGTGAGTATTCTGGAGTTCGTTGGGGTACTGTACATGGACACTCTATGTACGTAGGTGGTGTACAATTATTATAAAGTGCGTACCAGATGCAGTTATTGTTCGCCCGGCCGCCCGCCCACCAGCTCTCCCCATCACACAACTACCACCAAATGGACAGGGTAGTTCAAGATGTGTGAAAGCAGCCAACCACATCTTTCTCGTATCGCCGCTCACGCCGTCGCAGAGCCGTCTAAAAGCTCAGATGTCCGTGATTGGTTGGTATCGCTGTGATGGACAGGGCTTAGAGTGTATGCCATCCCTCCTAACCAGTGAGCGTAACCAATTTTGTTTCCTTGCTATGGCATGTTCAGGACTTGAACTCGCATCTCCCTACAGTAGTGCGAAATCATTTCTGTTGCATTTCTCAGAAGCTGATCATTTTCTGACGCAACCCATCCTGTTGTTTTTTTTATTCTTCTTACGTTGCAGCAATTCGCCAGTGATTCACTTATTTATTTATTAGCGAATGAGCTTTGCTTCACGGACAGTCGGCAACATGAAACGGAAATGCGAGTTAGTTCTGGCTACCAGAGTCATTCCTTCACCAGCCTCTCTTCTCCTTGATTGATTGCGTTTACATGCACATAGAGAAAATCGAATTTCTGCCGTTGCTCGACCGAAATCGAAGTTCTAAATGGCATGGAAACACCTTAGCTCGGCTGAAATTGAACCGAACTGGATTTCTCGTAATCGAGCTACACGACCTAGATTATGCGATTTCTGCCGAGCTACTTGGTGCATGTAAACCCTATCGAGCTACGTAGTCGAGCTACTTACTTCAGCACCGCCCCTTCCGGAAGTGACGAGTGACGAGACCACAAGCGGGAAACACGACAGCCTCGGTCGAAAAAAAAAAAACAGCCTCAGTCGGCATGACACTTCACCTTAGCCGCCACTTTATAAGGAACACTTGTGTCTGGGCATGTACGCACCCGTTTCCAATTAGTTGGTAAGTTATTAGCATGTTAGCAGGCTAACAGTTAATATGTTCACCATTACAGATCAACTTCAACTTAGTGGCCATTTTATTAGGAACACTTCTGTTCGTACATACAAACTACAAACACTCTTCTTGTGAACACGGAACTGATAACTTTGTTTATACTCTTGAATAGCTCTTCTTCATGACGACAACCGGAAGTGTACCAACACTTTGGGGCGTGTAGCGCCACCTGTGGCTCAGGTGCACAATGTACCTCACACAATAGCTCGATTTCCTTGTGTGCATGTAGGATTGGGTTTCTCTGGCACCCCTGCTGGGACCCTTAGCTCGATTACCGACAGCAGCTCGATTTGGATGTGCATGTAAACGCACTGACTGACTGAAAATAAACTAATATTTTGAGCATGTGTTGCTTTCTGTAGTGGGGGGGTATTGTTGTAACACACCACTCAGAAACCAGCGCAGGGTGAGATCACACACAAGCGCTCTTATTTAAAATAATAATAATTTTCTTTTCCCGTGGAGACGGAAACATAGAGTGAACGAAAAGAAAACAAGATTGGCGCTTTTCAGGTTGCTGCTTCTTCTGGCTGGCTCTCTCACACACATACATGTGCGCACAGATCACTTCTTCCAGAGAAAGAGAGACCGTAAAGAGGGATGATGTTGGTATACGTGGGAAAACAGAGCTCAGGTGTGCCACATTAGTCATTACCCCTCGAGCTCATCCCCCAGACGCTTCCCTCCCGCTGTAGACTCTGGCTAAACCACATGCCTGCCAGCTACACTTGTGTTCCTTTATATGAGTAAGTAAATTTGTCATCCAAATAATTTTTTATATATATATATATATATATATATATATATATATATATATATATATATATATATTATTTATTTATTTATTTTTGGCTTAGATAGTGGGAAATATTGTAATGCACATTTCAGCTCATCATTTATAGGTTAGCAATTTAAAAATTACTGAGAGATTCTAGGATAAGTATAAAATCATCTTTACACGAGGCATTTTTATGGAAAAAACATGACCGTGTAAAGACGAGGCAAAATATTTCGGCTTGGAAACGTTTTTACGTTTGATTTGCCGTGTACGTGAACAGCAGACACACAGAACGTGGCTTGTCCTCACAGTAATAGTGACCGACTGACCTGCTCAGTATTGCAGGCCAGCTCCCCCCCCCCCTTCCCTCCTCACACTCGCTCACTGCACCGTAACCTACTCAGACGAGCAGTTTTGACCAGACGGCCGTCTCTTTCGTTGCCTTTTGTGGTATGACCAGTCGCTGTGTCCGTTCTTGTCTCATGCCTCAGGCTGCAGCTTTCCTCCTGTCTGGAATTTTCTGCCACCCAACGATGCACGGCTCATCACACACTCCGTAAATATTCCGACTGCTTTGGCTTGTGAACCTCGCCCTCTCTTTTGCACTGCCTTACTCGCTGAACAGTAGCAGAAAAATTCAGGCTGCCAGCTTTAACACAATGGCCTTACTGTTCTGTTATCAGTCCAGTTTCCAAGAGCTTAGAGCGAATAGCGGAAAGTGATGCTGGCTGTGCTGCTTGCACCAACGACTGGGAGAGGAAAAGAGATAATGAATCATCTGGAGACTGCCAGCACAACCACCCGAGACAGATTTATCTATCATACTAGAGTTAGCGTATTAGCGAATGCTCTTTCTTTATCCAAATCGTGTTTATCGGTTTTTAAAAATCATTTATGAAATGAATAAATACCCTTAATTAAAATGCATCACGTTTGCCATCTGTTAGATAGTGGTTTAATGAAAATGTGGCCCAAAATCTGCTACATTCTCCTTAAAGGAGCATTTTGTAGGTTTTAGAGCACTCTGCTGGCAGCAGTATGAATTGCAGTGAAAACATTCGAGCTCTCCGTCAACCAACTGTTGGGAAAAAGTTACAGCTCGGGGGTGGAGCTAATTTCCAAACCAGCCCAAAAAAGAAAAATGTAAACGAGCCTGAAATAAAGAAACCAGCCATCTCCGTTGCAGAATGCCGTCATTTGTAATGTCTCTTGATTTGATATGATTGGCGTCCAGTCAAGATTATTGCAGGTTTCAAAACACTTAAACTTGAATGCACCTGATTTCAGTTAATTCACTTGTGAAAAATTTAAACGGCGATTAAAACCAGATTCACTTCTGTGAATACGCACCGTGTGGGTGCGTGTTTGCACTCGTGTGTATGGGAGTGGTGTTTTGTGCTGGCTTGTGACCTTTCAGTAATTGAGTGGGCTGCATGTTATCCTGAATTCATGTGTCAGTGCCTTGTGCTGGTGAAAAAAGGGGAAGTGGAGGGAGGAAAACAGAAGGTGAGAGAGATGGAGAGGAGAGGCAGGAGAGAGGGGAGGCAGAAAGAGAAAGAGTGTTTTGTGGCAGAATAACAGAGAGGGGTTGAGAGCAAATGAGAGGAGGAAGGACTTCATGCTGGTTTAGTTCTGGTTTTGGCACGAAGGCTGCTGGTGATTTTGGCAGGAAGCCGGTGACTGTGTGTTCTCTTGGGATTTTCCCGTTTCAGTAATACATCAGACCGTGTGTGTGAGGTCAGCGAGGGAGAGCGAGCGTGCATGCGTGTGCGCACGCGCGCTGTTCTAATGAACGCATTCGTGTACTCCCACCCCTCCAAACTGTGTGGAATATACATGCATGTGCATGTTTTGTGCCTGTTAAACAGAGAGTCAGACTGTGATTTGTTCTTCACTTTTAATGAATAGTGTCTCATTCCCTTCATCCATCATGAGTAAAATGTGTGCGAGGGAGACGGAGCCGTAGGCCTAAATGGCCTCCCACAGTCAGGCTCATTCAGTCGTTTCCCAAGCTGGAAGAGGAGAACGAACAGGGTGATGGTGATACAGAGGGAACCATGGAGTCCTCTATGGGAGTTAAATGGAATGTTCTGAGGCATTGAAATGCATCAGAGATTTGGCTTGAAGTTCCCTGGCCAGTGAGATGTATGAAATCGGTCTTTCCTGATTTTGAATATTTATACCCCTACTCCAAAGGGGGGGGGGTATATACTGGTTTACCTCTGTCTGTCTGTCCGTATTTCCGTCCATCCGAAACACCCTTTTTCTCAGCAACCACAAATCATAGCCACTTAGTACTTGGTACCAAACTTCAGCTTGGGGTTCTATACCATGTGTACCGTTTTCAGGTCTGTCGCACATCGACTTCTTGTTTACCGACTGACTGTATTTACGAAATATACTGTATAGTGTGGATTTACAAACTTTTCGTAACGCGTTTCTCAGCAACTACAAATCACAACTGCTTTGATATTTGGTACGGAGCTTCAGCTTGGGGTTCTATACCGTGTATACCGTTTTCAGGTCTGTCCCACATCGACTTCCTGTTTACCCACGGAATGTATTTATGAAGCATACAGGGTGGGTTTTGATGCTATTTCAAGAAGCAAAATGCCATTTCAAAATGACAGTTTACCAGGATGCTGTTTGAAATCCCTGAAGAGAACACTGCTCTTTACTTCCTTGTTTCAGGGTTAATTATTTGTTGAAGTCAGCCTTCATAATAAGTGTCCTGTTCCTTCGATTGCTTGCATTTTGATATAAGCGGGAGCGGGGGGATATGCAAGTGAGCAGTAGCTCACAGTTGATCTTGTTTGGACTGGGAACTCAGCAATGGATGAAGGTGGTGGGTCCGTTCCCCCCGGAAAATGGCATTTATTCTATTTTTTTTTCTCATTTTGTTAAAAAAGGTTTGTCGCACATTTCAAATGCAGGGCCCAAGAAGCAAAGCCCGGACACCAAATGTATCTGAGCTGAGTGGTAAGCTGTGTTGGACAAACCGTGCTTAAATATTTTAACTGTGCTGGGGTGTGTTGATGTATGCTGAGATGAAGTGACCTATATTAAGATGCAGTGGGGTTGTGGTGGGCTGTGGAAAGATGTGTTTGATTGCCAGGCACTGTGCATTGGTTGATTTCTGCACTGTGCTGGGCTGTTTTCACTCATGTTGTGAGTTGTGTTGGGCTGTTCAGAGCTCTGCTGTAGTGTTTTGATGTGTTGGGGTGTGATGAGATGGGTGTCGGGCTATGTTGCTGTGTGGTGAGACGTGTTGGACAGTACTGGGCTGTGTTGGGGTCTGCGGCTTTCCTAAAGATTACTCGCTTCATTGCTGTCACTTATGCTATGATAAACGTAAGCAGAATGGCAGGGGTTAAATTTCATGGAGCACAAGAAAATATTTTCTTAATGCATGGTGACAAAGAAATGCCATTGCTAACTATCAAGCTATTATTATTATTTTTTTTCGCGGTCCGGTTTCCATCAAATCCTGCGCTCTGATTGGCTGGCGAGCGGGTCCGTATCTACGGTACGAACCTCTGGCGACTCGCTCGTTCACAACAAAAAAACAACATAGTAGCAATTTTTGTCAACATTTATCTTTTTTATAAGATTTTTATCAAAAATCTTAGAAACTTTTGCCAGCATTTCTCAGCATAATAGCATTAATTTTACAGCATGGATAGCGATAACGACAGTGTTCACAGCGAAAGCGAGTTTTACTACCCTGAGGAAGAAGAAATAAAAGAAAACATTTCAGGAGAAAGCTAAAAACCTGTAACTGTTGCTAACGCCGAGCAAAAACATGGCTGAATCCTGAATTACTCCTATTTGTATAAATAGGGGACTACATAGGCGGCAAAATGTAGTTTCTTTTTTTTTTTTCCTGCCATGGAAGTGCACTTGTATACCGAGGAGGAAGCAATTTGCATTACCGCCGTGAATGAGGATTCAAAATGGCGGCTTGGCTCGGTTTTCCCTTTCAGGCGCTCTCGTTTTCTGTTAGAATTTGGTAAAGAAAAAAATAAATATATTATTTACCAGCTTAAGGTCGGTCCGTATGGTGAAATACCGTGACCTTGGCCTTGAATACTGACCTCGGCCCTCTCGGTCACGGTATTTCACGATACGGACCTCCCAGCTGGTAAATAACATGCATTTATTAAATTCTACATGCTTTTCAAAATGAAAGTGTATATCTGTCATTTTGCACTCTTTATGTGTGACAGTATATTTAACAGTTATTCCACGAAATCAAGTCGTACATGAGCTGATAGCCAACTCGGCGCCACGCACCTCGTTGGCTATCAGCCATGTACGATAAGATTGAGTGTAATAACTGTTATTCTATTTGATAAATAAAAAACTTTTTTATACGAAACGTCCAACAAAATCATTTCCAATTAGAATGTAAGCAAGCCGGTGAAATGACCGTAGCAATTTGTGAAAAATGCTATAATAATTCTTCTTGAAAAATAAAAAAAGATGCTTTCATTTCATAATTTGTTGCGCTTTTTTTGGGGGGGGAAGCAGTTTTTATTTCAGCCTCGGTTGGTTCATTACCACGCTCCGCCATTTTTGTTTTTCTCTACTCCCAGTATACGAGCCGATATCTTTGTAGTAGAGTAGCCAATCTGAGCGTGCGATTGCTCATATCCAGGAAATGTGGATAGAATAATTTTGTGTGTGTGTGTAAACAGTGACACATTTCATTTCAATGCTAAAATGTTTGGAATTAACTTTTTTTTTTTCATTCTTATCTTTGTACCACCGGTAATGAAATTCACCCATCCGTACGAGTTTGTGGCGATTTTGCAGCACCTTTTTCAATTTACTA
>NC_083577.1:63398240-63468240 GCF_027579695.1 Neoarius graeffei | reverse complement strand
AAACTTGAAAAAAAAATGTTTCCGATTTTTCCCTCAAATCCACATTCGTATCCTATTCGTTCCGACTTTGTTTGAAAGATGGCAGCCTCGGATTTGCATCTTTACGCCTCGATCACGGAGGCTGCCATCTTTCAACTCTTTGTTTGAAGCGAGCGCATTCATTGGTTGTTACAGAGCGATGGGCCAATCATGTACCTCGTTTCATCTCATTGACGCAATTACGTCATTGAGATGAAACGAGGTACGTGATTGGCCCATCGCTCTGTAACAACCAATGAACGCGCTTTGATAGCTGTACGTAAGCTCGCTTCAAACAGAGTTGAAAGATGGCAGCCTCCATGATCGAGCGTAAAGATGCAAATCGAGTTAAAGAAATCGACAGAATAGTGAAAAACAAGTTCCGCTGGGAATGGTTGGAGAAAGAGGTTGCTACAGACGTTGGACATGAGACTGTGAGACATTTGTTCAGCGATTTCGTTCTTTGGGGAGAGGGCAGAGGTCTCTGGCTGTCAAGTTTGGGGATGCTGGGACCTCCCCTGCCCGAGCTACGAGCGTCCAAAGTCGGGTTGGAGCCCGGAATAGAAACGAAACCTAAGCGGAGTGCCGCGGCTCGCCTCGGGGCGAATTACGTCCCAAGGCGCGGGGCTAGCGGGCCCTGCCGCGCTGGTTCTTTGGGGGGGGGGGTGAGTGAGTGTGTGTGTGTGAGAGAGAGAGAGAGAGAGAGTGTGTGTGAGAGAGAGAGTGTGTGTGAGTGAGAGAGCGCGCGCGAGTGAGAGAGAGCGCGAGTGAGAGAGAGCGTGAGAGAGGGAGCGCGCGTGCGAGAGAGAGCACGCGAGTGAGCGAGAGTGTGTGTGTCAGAGTTGCATGTTGACCATTAAATTGGCTTGAATTTGTTAATCATGACAAGTTTTTTCTTGTGTGTTTGCTTGCCATTTTAGTACAATTTTTAAGTCAGAAAACCCCAAAACCCAGGAGCTTCAGGGGGCTTCCCCCCCCTTGTCCCCCCACCAGGGTGCTGCCCTGGACCAGCTGGGGGCCTGCGGCCCCCAGACCCCCGGCTAAAATTTTCAGATAATTTCACCAGCCCCAAATCACATCCCTGTATTTATCGTTGTAGTTATAGTTATCGGTATTGTAACAACTGGAAGGTCTTGATTAGTCCACTCAACCTTTTAAGACCTGTACCAGTAGTACAGTAGAATAATGCCCAAATGGTAAAAATATCCAGTACTGTGCACAGAATCAGTGCCCTAAGTGATTTATGGATAACGTGTTGTGTGTTTCTGCAGGGTCACACCAAGATCAATGCCTTTAACTGGTCTAAAGTACGTAAGCTCAGCTTCAAGAGGAAGAGGTTCCTTATCAAACTCAGACCAGATCTCAATGTAAGCGCTTCTGCCTGAGCATCCATGCTATATGTTTTCTCACACTGCCATTTCTGCTAACATAAGAGCAGGATCGATTGTCATGTTTTTTTCCCCAGTCTTGTTACTTTTCATATTCTCTGAATAAAAGTGTGGCACTACACATGTTTAAGTGTATTGTCTGAGCAGATATGAATCTGTTGTCTCTGTAGCAGAGTGCGTGTCAGGACACTTTGGAATTTGTGATGGCAAGTCGGGACTGTTGTAAAATCTTCTGGAAGATCTGTGTGGAGTACCATGCTTTCTTCAGGCTCTTTGAAGAACCCAAGCCCAAACCTAAACCTGTCCTTTTCAGCAGAGGATCGTCCTTCAGGTTCAGGTGTGTGTCACTTCCACAAAAAGCATTGCCTTTGTGGTAGTGCTGGGAGGTGTGTGGATATAAATAAGTACAACTTTGTGGATAAAGATTTTTAAATGCTATTTCTATCATAGTTTGGTAAAACTACAAAGATAACTGGTGCGTTTTCTTTAAAATGTTGGACATGCAGTAATGGAGTTGGAGAGAGGAAGCATTTTTGGCTGTTTTAACCTCCTAGGGCTTAGCGGTCACATGCGTGGACAGCACTTTATGGAAATTCGGAACAAGAATCCACATATGTGGACATACTTTTTCTCTAAAAGTACATCTTATCAAAAGATGATGCTTAGTTTTTATTCTAATCAGGTTCTAATAAGCCCAAATAGCAAAGAGAAATAAAAAAATGCATGTAAAAAAACAGCTTGGGCCTTAGGAGGTGAAGACCAGTTTGTGCACTTGGCATTGAGTGACGTTAGATAGATAGATAGATAGATAGATAGATAGATAGATAGATAGATAGATAGATAGATAGATAGATAGATAGATAGATAGACACACACACAGTGTCTTGCAAAAGTATTCATCCCCCTTGGTGTTGTCCTGTGTTGTCGCATTACAAGCTGGAATTAATATGGATTATTGGAGGGTTGGCACCATTTGATTTATACAGCATGCCTACCACTTTAAAGGGGCGCATTGTTTTATTGTGACACAGACAAGAAGATTGGGGGGGAATCTGGAGTGCGCATAGGTGTTCACCCCCTTTCTTATGAAACCACTAAATAAGAGCTGGTCCAACCAATTCACTTCATCAGTCACATATAATTAGCTGATTAAGACCCTTCTGTGTGCAGTCAGTGTCACATGATCTGTCACATGATGTCTGTATAAATCACCCTGTTCTGGAAGGATCCTGACTCTGCAACACTACTAAACAAGCAACATGAAAACCAAGGAGCCTCCAAACAGGTCAGAGACAAAGTTGTGAAGAAGTACAGATCAGGGTCAGGTTATAAAAAATATCCCAAACTTTGAATATCCCAGGGAGCACAAATTAAATCCATTATAGCAAAATGGAAAGAATATGGCACCACTACAAACCTGACAAGAGAAGGCCGCCCACCAAAACTCACAGACCAGGCAAGGAGGGCATTAATCAGAGATGCAACAAAGACACCAACGATAACACTGAAGGAGCTGCAAAGATCCACAGCGGAGATGGGAGTATCTGTCCATAGGACCACTTTAAGCCGTACACTCCACAGAGCGGGGCTTTATGGAAGAGTGACCAGAGTAAAGTCATTGCTTAAAGAAAAAAAATAAGAAAACATGTTTGGAGTTTGGCCAACAGCATGTGGCAGACTCCCCAAACACATGGAAGAAGATTCTCTGGTCAGATGAGACTAAAATTGAACTTTTTGGCCATCATGGGAAATGCCATGTGTGATGCAAACTGAACACTTCCCATCACAGTGAGTACACCATTCCTACAGTGAAGCATGGTGGTGGCAGCATCATGCTGTGGGGATGTTTTTCATCTGCAGGGACAGGAAAGCTGGTCAGGACTGAAGGAAAGATGGATGGCACTAAATACAGGGCAATTCTGGAGGAAAACCTGTTTGAGTCAGCCAGAGGTTTGAGACTGGGACGAAGGTTCGCATTCCAGCAGGACAATGACCCTAAACATACTGCTAAAGCTACACTGGATTGGTTTAAAGGGAAACATTTAAATGTCTTGGAATGGCCTAGTCAAAGCCCAGACCTTAATCCAATTGACAATCTGTGGCATAACTTGAAGATTGCTGTACACCAACGCAACCCATCGAACTTGAAGGAGTTGGAGCAGTTTTGCCTTGAGGAATGGGTAACAGTCCCAGTGGCTAGATGTGCTAAGGCAAAGATACGTTGCCAGCTATGGAAAAAAATGGTAGGAATAAAAATCTTTGTGGGGGGAACCTACTGGAAAATGTACTCCTTGACTGAATGCAATGTATGAGCTCCCAGTCAGAGATACAGTCTTGATATTTATTGAAACTTGATGTCAAACAGCTGTCTGGTTACAACTGTCAATCCTCCAATGAGCTAGTTTTATATGAAACTGTTGTGAAATATTTTCCGCAATATATGTTAGTAAATAATCCCACATTTAAAAAAAAAAAAGAAGGCAAATTAAATAAGTACTGGGTAATAATCCATCTGTCTTATGTAAATAAAGATGCACATTTCATTGTCAAGTGTTTGAGTTGCGTTGCACTTATGATCGGGTTCCCTGTGGCGGTACACATTCGTTATTTATTTGTATGTATTTACGTCGTACGGTTGCAAAAGCCGTCAAAAATTAGGTCGCTGCATTACCATATTCTCTTGGGTATAGAGCTTCACTCCGCGCGCTTTGCACGTGGGGAGCTCTGCGATTCTGACTGCACCTCCTCATGCCAGTAGGGATCTATTCTACAGAAATCCTCACATTTAGAGCAGCTGTGGGTCTCTTAGATCCATCTATTAGTTCTATATTAAGCATGGCTTTTTTTTGCATGTGTTCTCTTGTGAGCTTCATTGTAGTTTAAATGTCTGTGGGAGGGGATGTGGAGAGAGAATCACAATGTGGTGGGGTTTTTTTTTGTGTGCGCGTGTGTGAGAGAAGCACCTTATGTTTACAAAAGACTCCAGTAATCCGTTTGATTTCAATTCAAGTCCAAACAATATTTGAGTAGTCGATTTAGTCATTTTCATTGTGGCCATATGCTGTATAATAGCTTCTTGTCTTCATGTCTTTAACTGTGTAATCGTTTCTGTCCCTCAGCGGCCGGACTCAGAAGCAGGTGATAGATTACGTAAAGGAGGCGGAGTTGAAAAAGCATCCTTTCAACAGGTGAGACTAATCACAAGTGCCTCATCAAATCAAACACCGCAGAGGTCACAACCTACAATTAGTGCTTGTTTGAAACTCGGTTACAGTCGAAAGATTCCGTACTGTACACCTTGGCTGAAGGTAATCACCGTCAGTTTTTCATAACTCCATATATTTCGTGTTACTAAACATTTTCTTTTGGCAACTCGGTTAATCTTGGGCAAAAACTGCGGACCTTCACAAGTCCTGTTGCTCCGACAAGGCACGACAAGCATCTGTACAAACAATTATATGCAAATTAGTGCTGTCAAGCGATTAAAATATTTAATCGCGATTAATGTCGCGACTGTCATAGTTAACTCGGGATTAATCGCAATTTAATCGTACATTTTTGTCACATGAAAAGCCATTGTAATTCTCTTATCAGCATAAAGTGAATGGGCTTGCTTTGTACCAATTTTATTTTTTATTTTTTTATTTTTTATTGCAGAGCATAACACGTCTTGTCACAGCCACTGACATCCATAACTTCCATATTAGATGAGAAAACCAAGGGATGAAAAATAAAGTGCATATCACTGTGAAAATAAAAAAATGTTTTATTTCATGGCCCTTTTCCACTACCCTTTTTCAGCTCACTTCAGCCCGACACGGCTCGCGTTTCGACTACCTCAGAACAGCACGACTCAGCTCGCTTCAGCCCTGCTTAGCACCCAAAACTCGCACGGTTTTGGAGTGGGGCTGAAGCGAGCCAAACCGAGCCGAGTGGGGCTGGGGGCGTGAGGAGACACTCCCCTGTGCACTGATTGGTGAGGAGGAGTGTCCTTACATGCCCCGCGAGCACGCTGGGATCTGTAAACCTGGAAGAAGAAGAAGAATTACGAATTACGAGAATTTCTGAAGCCTTATGCGCCTCGCCTCATCTATACACTCTTGCCAGTATCTGTTGGCGTTGTCGGTGACAACAAGCCACAGCACCAAGACCAGCAACACTAACGACTCCATGTCCTCCATGTTTATTGTTTACTATCCGGGTCGTGAGACTACCGCTTAAAAGCTCACTGATGTCACTGTTTGCGCCGCCTAACGACATCACGTGACGTCCACCCACTTTCGCTAACTCCACCCAATGTGTCCACCCACTTCCAGCCAGCACGGTTCAGCGCGGTTGTAGTCGAAATGCAACCCCAACAGCCCCACTCAGCTCAACTCAGCACGGCACGGCTCAGCCCAACTCAGCCGCGTTGGTAGTGGAAAAGCGGCATTACTCTTCATTAGTTTCTTTTGAAGAGAAGTATTTGCCATAAAAGAAGAAAAAAACAGATAACAAAAATAAAAACATCCATCATACGTTCAAAAACGTTCATCATAGTGTGGCACTGTATTATCTAATTCTCACTGCTTATAACTCTACACCTACCCGGTGGAGATGAGCTGGGAAACTGAAGGAACAGTATTGAAAAGTATTTTTCCAGTCTCACCTGTGAAAGGTAATCCCATGTGATCTCGTTTGGACGGTAAACCTGTTGGTACAGTTAAACGCAGCACGTGAATGAGGCATCTTTATTCTCGGGTACTGTCTAGACGCTATACCAGAGACGGTTGAAGAATCTCCACTTTGCCACATCCAATATGGCGGCAAGGATGTTTGTCTATGCCTTTCTCCATCACTCACACGTTCTCTTATTGAAGCAGCGCGCGACAAGCCTCAACAGGAACTACAGGTGACTCGCAGGGCCAAATTAGAATTTGCGTTAACGGCACTATTTTATTTATTTATTTTTTTATCGCGTTAAATTGAGATCGCGTTAACGCGTTATTATCGCGTTAACTTTGACAGCACTAATGCAAATATAAACATCTTGGGACAGGACAACAGACACAGCATTGTTTAGGAAAGAGGCACAAATGAACTCCCAGGGACAAACGAACTGTGGGTCAAAAGGTTAAACTGAACCCCAAGACGACGACAAAGGAACTGGTGAAGGAGTTGGAGACGTTACCCGGAGTTAGGGTTGCCACCCATCCCGTAAAATATGAAATCGTCTTTTATTTGGCAATTAAATCTTGTGTCCCGTATTGAACTGATACGGGCCGCGATTTGTTCCATATTTTCATAATGTCCAATACACATGTCTGTCTCACACATATCAACACTAAATCTAACAATAACGAACAAAATAAAACAGGAAATACTCCGTTGCGGGATCTACCCAGGACACAAACCCCTGCACTCTGTGTCGCGCTCTGTGCGTCTGTGTCTGACTGCCTGCGTCACTGCGTGTGGTGCTGTCACAGTTGCCTAGAGACAGACAACACACACCGGCGCTGCTCAAAAAACCCGGGCCTTTTCAAAATGTCTGCTGCACCCGGGACTCCACCACGTCCTCAAAAGCGTAAACGCTTACAAAAATACAGACGTGAGTGGGAAGAGGCACATCCTTGGCTGGATGGCGTGAGTGGAGACGACTACAGAGCAAACTGTAAAGTCTGTCGGTGAGTGTTTTCAGTGGCGTATGGTGGGCTGTCTGACATTAATAATAAGCAGACATACACGTTTGTTGTGTGTTTGTTGTTTTTTGTTCTCTTTTTTTCCTCCCTAAGTGAAAATGTCCCCAAGGTTCACATGAGAGTCCCTACGCCAAGAACAGTTATGCACTTACATTTACAGTGATATTAAGTTCTCAATATATTTTGATTATATTTTAAAAGTTCGTTGTTGCCCACTTGTACATTATACATTTTTACAGCATTGGCAATAAAGCATTTCAAGCTTTAAGTATGAGTAATTGCTTTCCTGATCACCCCTTTACTAAAAACACCTACAAAATAAAACATACCACTGCTGCGGGCACCCCACCCCATGGGAGTCGTGCCCGTGGTGGTCATGGCCCCAAGGAGCCGTGGTGGGCATCCCTTATTTTCATTTCTGAATGGTGGCAACCCTACCCGGAGTTGGTATCAAAGTATGTACATCTATTATTAAGAGAGTTCTACAGTACCATGGCCTGAAAGACTGTCGTGCAAGGAAGAAAACCAGCCATCACAAAGCCCTAACCTGAATCCCATAGTTTGGCACATCAGACGCTCGCTGGCCGTGCTGTGAAAATTGCGCATGTAGACGTTCATCTGAGTTTCCAAATCTGTCATTGCTTAACTCTTGAATTTTGTCTATCGTGAATACTGTCGTTAAAAAGATTATCTCTGCTTTCCAAAGAAATTCATCTCATTAAGATCTGTTCAGTACTTTGGGAGTAACGGCAGGTTGAAGTTGGTACAACAGAGTAAAAACTCTGCTCGCGGGATGTCGGGAAAATGCCGGCGTTTTTTGAATCACGGGAAGGCGGTCCGGCTCTCTCTCTCTTCTGATCGGTTTCTGACTGGATTACTCGTGAATATCAATCAGATATAACTTTTATAGAGATGTTCTCCAGCTCTTACTGTTTCTGATGAAGCATTCAGCAAAATTTTCCATCAGCTAGTTTTGATGTTCTGCTTCACGGGAGACTTTGAAACGAGTTTTCACAGCTTTACCTACTTATTTTTTCAAATCAAACTGATTCATGTAAATAAATAAGTATTTTAGAATATAACCGTAGTTGTTTTGAAGAAAAATATCGAGATCTTGGTGGTCGGAATGATATTTAAAAAAAAAAAAACCTGGAAGTCAGAAACACGAGTGTCAATTTCAATTCCGTTAACTGAAATTGTTTATTGGATGTGGAACACACAGTATTTTCGAGGTTAGCCTTGAAAGCTGTGACTATTAATTGAAAATTCTTTCATATAAACACTAGTAGGCCCTACTTAGAAATACAAAGGCCTACAGAGCACAAAAAGGACGTGAGAAATAATATTTTATTACTTTATTTTGATAGAGAGTGGTATATGTGAGATATTCAGTGCTTATTTATGCATATTTTATAATTGATTTTTTTTCCTCTCCTTCTTTGTGATGTATAAATGAGAGTTAAGATCAGCTTTATATTGCACAAATAGTCATTTGGTGAAACTTTGAAGAAGAGAGTGTGATGATTTAACGTTTTACCTAATTAGCATAATTAATACTAATTAAATTCCAATTTGCAAAATTGGTTTTTACTAATTTTTCAAACTTTTGTATTCAGTTTGCAACCATCTATGCACCTGCCAATTTCCATGTAAATATCTTGAAAATTAAAGTTATTAAGAACAAAAACATTTGATCTCATTCGTTAATGAGACCCATTTTGGGCCATGTGATCCTAATACAGTCTTTGATTGGTAATATCTCAAGAATGGGTAAATCTGTTTTAATTCTGCAAAAAGTATGTTGTTTAGCATTCAGTTCTGAATTCAACGAGAGCAGTTTCAAGCAATTTAAGAAGGTGGAAAGAGTACTTTGAGGATTAATTAAATGCGGAGAATCCAAGAGAGAAAAGGTCAGATTTGTTGGAGACAGCAAATCAGGAAGCAGAGTCGGTTAGTAAGGACGAGGTGAGGGCAGCCATGAAAAGAATGAAGACTGGGAAAGCAGTCGGACCAGATGGTATCCCGATTTGAGGCTTGGAGAAGTTTGGGTGAGACGGCTGTGGAGTTCCTAACGAGATTGTTTGTTTCATAAGATCTTAGAGAACGAGAAAATGCTGAATGAATGGAGAATGTGTGCGCTAGTCCCAATATACAAGAATAAGGGAGATGTACAGAGTTGCAGTAATTACAGAGGAATAAAATTGATGAGCCACACCATGAAGCTATGGGAAAGGGTATTGGAGGTGAGATTGAGAAGAGAGGTAGCAATCTGTGAACAGCAGTACGGGTTTATGCCAAGGAAGAGCACGTCAGATGCAGTTTTTGCTTTAAGAATGTTAATGGAGAAGTACAGGGAAGGCCAGAGAAAGCTACATTGTGTGTTTGCAGACCTGGAGAAGGCATACGATAGAGTGCCGAGAGATGAGTTATGGTATTGTATGAGAAAGAGTGGAGTGAATGAGAAGTATATCAGAGTGGTGCAAGACATGTATGAGAACAGCGAAACAGCAGTGAGGTGTGCAGTTGGAATGACTGAACAGTTCAAGGTGAAGGTGGGACTTCATCAAGGATCTGCTTTGAGTCCTTTCTTGTTTGCCATAGTGATGGATAGCTCCTTTCACCATGGTACATGATGTTTGCGGATGATATTGTGATATGCGGTGAAAGTCGAAAGGAGGTTGAGTTGGGTTTGGAGAGATGGAGGGATGCATTGGAACGAAGAGGACTGAAGGTGAGCAGAGGCAAAACAGAATACATGTGCATCAATGAGAATGGGGATGAGAGTGTAGTGAAGATGCAAGGAGTAGACGTAAAGAAAGTTGGTGAATTCAAGTACCTGGGGTCAACTGTGCAGGAAAATGGGGGCTGTGATAGTGAGGTGAGAAAGAGAGTGCAGGCAGGGTGGAGCAGTTGGAGAAGGATTTCGGGAGTCATTTGTGTTCCAGCAAAAGTGAAAGGTAAGATGTATAAGACAGTAGTGAGACCAGCTGTGATGTATGGATCGGAGGCCGTACCCTTAATGAAGAGACAGGAGGCAAAGTTGGAGGTGGCGGAGTTGAGGATGTTAAGGTTTGCGATGGGAGTGATGAGGTTGGACAGGATGAGGAACGAGCACATCAGAGGGACAGCACATGTGGAGAGCTTGGGAATTAAGCTAAGAGAGATGAGACTGAGATGGTATGGGCACATCCTGAGAAGAGATGCAGAGCATGTTGGAAGGAGAATGTTGAGGATGGAGCTGCCAGGCACACGAAAACAAGGAAGGCCAAAGAGGAGATACATGGATGTGGCGAGAGAGGACATGAAAGTGGTAGAGAAGGATGCGGAGGACAGGGAGCAATGGAGACGAAAGAGCTGCTGTGGTGACCCCTAATCGGGAACAGCCAAAAGAAGTAGTAGTAGTTTCAAGCAATTTGAATTTTCACCTGATATGCCTACCCATAGAAAGTTTGTGGACTGAACTGAAATCATGTTTAAGTTATACCAGTTCTGTCAGGATGAATGAGCAAAAACTTCCAGCAAAGTATTCTGAGCAGTTAAGTCCATACTACCAAATATTAAAAAAATGTATGTACAGTGGTGCTTGAAAGTTTGTGAACCCTTTAGAATTTTCTATATTTCTGCATAAATATGACCTAAAACAACATCAGATTTTCACACAAGTCCTAAAAGTAGATAAAGAGAACCCAGTTAAACAAATGAGACAAAAATATTATACTTGGTCATTTATTAATTGAGGAAAATGATCCATTATTACATATCTGTGAGTGGCAAAAGTATGTGAACCTCTAGGATTAGCAGTTAATTTGAAGGTGAAATTAGAGTCAGGTGTTTTCAATCAATGGGATGACAATCAGGTGTGAGTGGGCACCCTGTTTTATTTAAAGAACAGGGATCTATCAAAGTCTGATCTTCACAACACATGTTTGTGGAAGTGTATCATGGCACGAACAAAGGAGATTTCTGAGGACCTCAGAAAAAGCGCTGTTGATGCTCATCAAGCTGGAAAAGGTTACAAAACCATCTCTAAAGAGTTTGGACTCCACCAATCCACAGTCAGACAGATTGTGTACAAATGGAGGAAATTCAAGACCATTGTTACCCTCCCCAGGAGTGGTCAACCAACAAAGATCACTCCAAGAGCAAGGCGTGTAATAGTTGGCGAGTTCACAAAGGACCCCAGGGTAACTTCTAAGCAACTGAAGGCCTCTCTCACATTGGCTAATGTTAATGTTCATGAGTCCACCATCAGGAGAACACTGAACAACAATGCTGTGCATGGCAGGGTTGCAAGGAGAAAGCCACTGCTCTCCAAAAAGAACATTGCTGCTCATCTGCAGTTTTTATAAAGTACATGTGGACAAGCCAGAAGGCTATTGGAAAGATGTTTTGTGGACGGATGAGACCAAAATAGAACTTTTTGGTTTAAATGAGAAGCGTTATGTTTGGAGAAAGGAAAATGCTGCATTCCAGCATAAGAACTTTATCCCATCTGTGAAACATGGTGGTGGTAGTATCATGGTTTGGGCCTGTTTTGCTGCATCTGGGTCAGGGCGGCTTGCCATCATTGATGGAACAATGAATTGTGAATTATACCAGCGAATTCTAAAGGAAAATGTCAGGACATCTGTCCATGAACCGAATCTCAAGAGGTGGTGAGTCATGCAGCAAGACAACGACCCTAAGCGCACAAGTCGTTCTACCAAAGAATGGTTAAAGAAGAATAAAGTTAATGTTTTGGAATGGCCAAGTCAAAGTCCTGACCTTAATCCAATTGAAATGTTGTGGAAGGACCTGAAGCGAGCAGTTCATGTGAGGAAACCCACCAACATCCCAGAGTTGAAGCTGTTCTGTACGGAGGAATGGGCTAAAATTCCTCCAAGCCGGTGTGCAGGACTGATCAACAGTTACCGCAAACGTTTAGTTGCAGTTATTGCTGCACAAGGGGGTCACACCAGATACTGAAAGCAAAGGTTCACATACTTTTGCCACTCACAGATATGTAATATTGGATCATTTTCTTCAATAAATAAATGACCAAGTATTATAATTTTGTCTCATTTGTTTAACTGGGTTCTCTTTATCTACTTTTAGGACTTGTGTGAAAATCTGATGTTGTTTTAGGTCATATTTATGCAGAAATATAGAAAATTCTAAAGGGTTCACAAACTTTCAAGCAGTGTAAACACTGGACCAACTGAAAATCTGATTTATTTACGCTTTAATTTAATACATCTCTCGTAGCTGTTATTTTGAAATGACCTCTTATGGAAATGGAGTAGATACCCTGTTTGGAAACGTATGGTAACGTAAAATGTGTGTGGTTGTGAAAAATCGAGTGAGTATCTTCAGCCTTGATTTCTATAAAGGTTTGTCGTTCGCTGTAGGTGTTTAAGATGTCAATTTGATTGTGTGTGTGAACCACTGATCTGATACATGCATCTGTGTGTCTGTTTTGCAGGAAACACAGTAAAGTTCAGTACAACAGCGGTCTGTCTCCCCTGCCTTCTCCCGCGCACTCACAAGTGACAAATCAAGTAAGTCTTTCCCTGCCGCTGATTCCTTATCTCACTCTTCCATTGGACAGTGAGCTATGTTGCAGTGCAGCTACTAATCTGAATCTGTATGTGGTTGAGTCCCTGCGCCTGTTCCACATCACACAACCCTACTCGTTATTCACTGTATGAGGAATTCCTAAAGGAGAACTGAAGTCATTTTTAAACTTGCTTTATTTCTTAATTAACGTGTTATTCAATTACGTTTTCAAATTTAGTAACCTTATATCGTGACTCGTATTGGCAACTAATTGCAATTAAATATTATACTTATCGGCCGATTCGGTTTTTAGCCATGTTGAATTTAGTTCGTTTGGTCCACAGCAGGCGTCGCTTATCTGCGCAATCTTCAAGAGACTCGTGCGAGACTTCGAAACGTGAAGTGTCAGCCAGGTGTCAGTGCCGCCATTTTGAAAACTGTTTTCCAAACGAAATATTGCACAAAAACGAGTTTAAATGATGATTACTGCCTACTTTTTTCAAACTTTCCTGATTGCTATCAAAACAAACAAAACTTCCGGCTTGATCACGTCATCATTCGAAAGAGGGTGCGCGCGTCTTTTGACAACGTCGGCAGATGTCGGTCACTTTGATTTCCGTTGTACGTTTTACTTCCGTCCTACGATGTCTCGCACAGGTCTCAACGAATCTCGTTTACGGCCATTGCTTTGACATATGGACTGATATATTACAGAGCATATTTCAAACAGGGCGGCACGGTGGTGTAGTGGTTAGCGCTGTCGCCTCACAGCAAGAAGGTCCGGGTTCGACCTTTATTTACAAATTGTAAATAAAAACGGAATGCAATGATGTGGAAGTTTCAAAATTCCATATTTTATTCAGAATAGAACATAGATGACATATCAAATGTTTAAACTAAGAAAATGTATCATTTAAAGAGAAAAATTAGGTGATTTTAAATTTCATGACAACAACACATCTCAAAAAAGTTGGGACAAGGCCATGTTTACCACTGTGAGACATCCCCTTTTCTCTTTACAACAGTCTGTAAACGTCTGGAGACTGAGGAGACAAGTTGCTCAAGTTTAGGGATAGGAATGTTAACCCATTCTTGTCTAATGTAGGATTCTAGTTGCTCAACTGTCTTAGGTCTTTTTTGTTGTATCTTCCGTTTTATGATGCGCCAAATGTTTTCTATGGGTGAAAGATCTGGACTGCAGGCTGGCCAGTTCAGTACCCAGACCCTTCTTCTACGCAGCCATGATGCTGTAATTGATGCAGTATGTGGTTTGGCATTGTCATGTTGGAAAATGGGCGGCACGGTGGTGTAGTGGTTAGCGCTGTCGCCTCACAGCAAGAAGGTCCGGGTTCGAGCCCCGTGGCTGGCGAGGGCCTTTTTGTGTGGAGTTTGCATGGTGTGCACGTGGGTTTCCTCTAGGTGCTCCGGTTTGCCCCACAGTCCAAAGACATGCAGGTTAGGTTAACTGGTGACTCTAAATTGACCGTAGGTGTGAATGTGAGTGTGAATGGTTGTCTGTGTCTATGTGTCAGCCCTGTGATGACCTGGCGACTTGTCCAGGGTGTACCCCGCCTTTCGCCCGTAGTCAGCTGGGATAGGCTCCAGCTTGCCCGTGACCCTGCAGAACAGGATAAAGCGGCTAGAGATAATGAGATGAATGAGATATTTCAAACACTCATAACTTGCTATAGCAGTGACAAAATAGCTATCAAAAATGCATTCCTATATTTAATAAAATGAATTTTGATGATTTAAAAAAAATTTGCCTTCAGTTCTCCTTTAACAGGTTTTGGGGTCATGAAATTTTAAATGTAAATCCTAACAGAAACACCAGTGGAGGTCTGATTTACCTTCTAACGTTTTTGTTTTCTGTGAAATGACAAAGCAGCCAAATGAAGGATCTTTTTGTGTTCCCCTGTGTATTTACCGGGAATGTTCTGAGACGCTACTCGGGGCTCCAAGCTAGCTTTTTCGCACTAGTCACACTGGTGCGCCTTACTGAAAATTTTAGGAACACTGGCACAAAATTTAGAGACACCGCTTAAAACGACATGCAAGCAACACATGCTACATGTAGCCTTTAGCATCCGCAATCTTTGTCGGAGTTTTTCTGTTGCCCCTGCCTTTCTAGAGAACATCACACATCAAACGTATCACACGTTGATCTGATTTGGTTCTCGTGTGGTTCTCATTCGCATGAAGTTGAGAATTCGCCATCTCAATTTTGCTTGCCTCAGCACATTACGATGCAACTTTATTAACTTCCTCCCCCAAGGGATTTTCAGAAATGAATTTACAAAAATAAGTTAAACAATATATAATTGTAAAAGCATATGAATATAAATATAGGAGTATTAAATGTCATCGTTCCTTAAAAATTCTTTCGCACTCCTCTTGAAAGCGCATTCGAGTTTCTAACTGTGTTGGGTAAAGAGCTCTACGATTTGGGTCTGCGGAAGAAGGAGGAGCGTTGGAGTGTCTTTGTGCAACACCACGGTATATTGATGATGTCCTTTCGTCTTGTGTTGTAAATATGTGTATCAGATCTCTTGGCTCATTTCTGGCTGAGGTAATCGGGCACCATTCGATTTTAAGCATTTGTACATCACGATCATAGGTCGCGTTAACCGACAATTGTCCGTCATTGACGGATTTTTTTTTAGCTATGACGGAAAAATCTGAAGGCCGTCGGTCATTTTGACGAATGTTTACCGTTACCATTACCAATAACAATAATAAAACATAATGAAACACACAATTGAAATGATTGGCAAGTTGTGGCAGAGTTTTCTTACATACAGTATACATAGTCTTCGCTGCCGTCACTTTCAATCTGAGCCGACGTTGCGGCGAGTCTTGATGTTCAGTGCATAGGCTACTCATGTATACATTGTAGCCACTGCACAAGGCTGTTCCCCCTTTCGCGCTCCTGACCGCGCTCTGACTTTTCTAACCACTAGCACAGTGAGATGGATTAATGTTTCCCTTCTCTGCAGAAGACACGTCATTTTTGCTATTAAAAAAAGAGATGCACTGGGTTGTTTGTGTCGTTTCCCTGCCTGTACAATAGCGCTCATTTAGGCTAGTTGTTTTCTTGTTTTTAAAATGAAACAAATGCCGATTTATTGTATTCTTCCCCAGGAAGCTTAGGAACATCACTGCTCGAATATCTGCTAAACTATCATTTTAATGAGAGCACGGGTAGACTAACTAACATTTAAACATAACTTCGCTTTATTTAAGACCTTCCGTGTCAGGTTCCAGGCTCCGCCGAGCCGAGACGCGGGGTGCAGCTGCACCACTGGTGCAGAAAGAGCGCATGCTGCAGGATTTCCTCCCTATGAAGAGAGTACTAGCAGGGTCGGGAAATCCAACTTTCAGAGGCTCTTGCCGGCTTCTGATCACTTCCCTGGGAGAAATGTTTCCCGACTTCAGAACTTTGGCTGAAGTGGCGCTGGTTATTCCAGTCTCCAGTGTCGCAGCAGAGCGCGGGTTCAGCCTTCAGAATAAAATTAAAACGTCAATGAGAAGTCGTCTGTCCGAGGCAAAGACGCAAAATTTAATGACAATTGCCTCGGCAGCAGTCTCCATTGACGACTTTGATTATGCACAAGCGAGCTCCCAATTTAAATCCATGCGGGCCAGAAGGAAGGTTTGAGCTCACGCAAACAGGTCAAATTAGATCGTCACTTAAATCGTTGTAGTGGACTGTTCATATTTGAACTGCAATTGTCTTGCTACGTTGTAAAATAACATTGTTCATGCGGTATGCCCATTAAGGCACAACAGCCGCAATGTTTTTAGCGGAGGGAAAATGGGTTCACAAGTGACCGAACATCAGAATCTCTGTTCATCTTTTTGCATCATAAATACATAAATAAATGATTAAATAATACAAGCTTGTTCTGTGAATTAATTTTTAAATGAAAGAGTCCATGAAAACACAAGTTATTAAATATATAGCATTTATAGCCTATATACATTGTCATTTAAAAGTTAAAATCAAATGACAGATAATAATGGACAGTGACGGAATTTTTACGACCCTGTCCGTCAAAATGACGGACAATGAAAAAGTCTAACGTAACCACTGATCACGATAACATCACGAAGTCGTAGAAGTTGCTCAACTGATAACCACTTTAGTTCCTTTAACGTGGGTGAAATGTGATCAAACTTTCTTATCCCTGTTCGAACTCATGCAGCCAAGTTGTGTAGAAGTTGTCTGCATTCGCTCCTGTAGGTCTGGTCTGTGCGATTCCATACCTGACAGTGGCTCGATAACTCGGTGAAAACAATCTGGTGGAGACATCGAATGTGTAAATAATTTATTATTTATAAAAAGTTATTTATACAGTCGATGGGCTGAGATAATAACTAAACATGTTTGATATGTAATGCCAATATCATGTGTTGTTTTTTTTTATATGATTAAATGCGACAATATAATAACAGACACAGAATTGCTGAACTTAAATGGACCTCTATTTTTAACGCTGTTTAAATTAGATTAGATAAAATTTTATTGATCCCTTTGGGAGGGTTCCCTCAGGGAAATTAAGATTCCAGCAGCATCATTACAGATAAACAGAGAAAAGAAATAGAGAAGAACTTCTAGATAAATTAAATTAAGTATTTACATATACAAATATAAAAAGAATAAGATATGGGGAAGAGAGGAAGGGGGGTGAAAAGGGAAAGAGGGGGGGCAGCGGGAGAGATATTGCACATTGTCCGGTATTGCTTATTGTTAGGCTAGGCTACTGCTCCTTCCCGTCCTCTGTCCTTCTGTTCCCCCTCCTCCCCCCCAGAGAGGAGTTGTACAGTCTGATGGCGTGAGGGACAAAGGAGTTTTTGAGTCTGTTCGTCCTGCACTTAGGAAGGAGCATTCTGTCACTGAACAGGCTCCTCTGGTTGCTGATGACGGTGTGCAGAGGGTGACTGGCATCGTCCATGATGTTCAATAGTTTGTCCATAGTCCTCTTCTCTGCCACCGTCACCAGAGAGTCCAGCTTCATGCCGACCACAGAGACTTCCAGCCTGGATGTGTCCTTCTTGGATGTGCTGCCCCCCCCAGCACACCATGGTGTAAAACGGGACACTGGCGACCACAGACTGATAGAACATCTACAGGAGTTTCCTGCAGATGTTAAAGGACCGCAGCCTCCTAAGGAAGTATAGCCTGCTCTGTCCCTTCCTGTACAGTATAAGTGATTGGTGTCGCAAGTCCAGTCTCTGGAGCCCTGCTAATACTGAAGATGACTCTGCCTAAGAGTCCAATGGAAAAGCGATAGCCAGCTGGAGTACATCTCGAACTGCATGTTGTGGTTATAAATACTGTTCCAGTATATGAAGGTGCTAATTGTGGCATTCTCTTATGACTTATTTAGGACAGTAGTATGTAATTTGGAATGCAGCCCAACTGTTTTTGGAAAACAGTTGGGCTGCATTCCAAATCACATCCTACTTTTACTTTGGAAGTAAAAGTAGTGTGCGATTTGGAATACAGCCCAGCTGTTTTCCAAAATAAAAATAATATGCGATTTGGAATGTAGCCCAACTATGGGTCCCCCTCCCCCCCCAAAAAAAATAATGGTTGTCTGACGTGAGTGATTACTATTTTCATATCCACCAGTTAGTCTGGGTTCTGCAAATTCAGTACCCAGACAAGGGAATTAAATTCAGCCAGCGTGCTTGGTTACAGTTTGGGTCATTTAACAGTGGAAATAATGACAAAATTACACAGTAGGATCACAGGTGTGTATAAATGCGCATTATTATGCAAGTAAAAAGTAATCTCTCTTGCTTGCTCTGTCTCTCAGGTCGATGGGCGAAGCTGGAAGGAGTCGGCGTTGGTAAGCTCTGAGGATTCGGCTGCGTTGAGGATCCGTGGAAGCCCCCCTCCTTCAGTTCAGCAGAATGACGGCGTGTTATCTGAAGCGTGTATCAGGCAGCAGAGTGACGAGCTCAGCACTGCAGGTGTCGCGTCCCATGCTGCGAAAGGCAGCTGCTCCTCAATCCCGTACATTGACTGCAGTGATGCAGAGATTAGTGAGATGGAAGTCAGAGGTCGAGTCAGTAGGTCACACTCTCGCACGCCTCACAGACATGGCTCTCTTGGGCACTGGCCAGGGCACGATGCATCCCGCCCATGCGAATTTAAAGCCAGTCCAAACAAGATTAAAGACGGAGAATCTCCTCCTGTCTCTCCTGTCACTCATACCCCACCCCCTCACTATCCCAGTCCCACTCAAACCTCTAGCTCCACCTCTCACAGCCAGAACTGTGACGTTTATGAGTGGTCACTGTCTGCAGGTGGGGCTCGTGGAATACTCCATAGCACGTTACTGGATGAGCTGGCGACGCACAGCCCTGGTCCTATACGCCATCTCCCAGGAACCAGGAGCTTGACCTCAAGCCCCGCCCTTTTCTCCTTTCATAGAACAGGATCTCTCAGCCACACCCCGTACAATGGCCACGGGCAGCACGAAGGCATGGATGGCTTAGCTATCAGTGGGCGGAGCTTTAGCCTGAGGTCAGCTGCTCAGGAGGAAAAAGGCAGGTTCTTCAGCAGCTGCTCTGTAAACATGGCAAAGTGCCAGAATGTAGGGAACCGTTCTGAGACTGATCCGCTGATCCTGAGTCAACCACGGCCCGTTTTATCCCGAGCTGAAAGAATGGCTGCTCTCGAGCGCCGCATGCTGGCCAATGGCCTTTCTCCTCTTGGCCAAGCCAAAGGCAGTGCTAGCTCTCCACATCGTCGCAACAGTGCCATGCACATGATTGACGGTTCTACGAGCAGTGGTACCGATACCAGTGACTCGGAGGAGATGGAGTCCGTTGGTTCTTGCAGCCAGTCGCTGGGCTTTGCGAATCCTGCGGCGCATAGCTCCTCCCCTGTTTCACACCTCCCCAGAAACAAGATGTCATTTGGCAGCCTGCAGTTGGATGAGGATGGTGAGGGAGGGGGTGTGGATTTCAGTGATGAGGAAGGAGCACAAGTGTTTAACTGTTAGTGCAGAGGGTTCAGAGGTTCACTCACTAAGCAGCGTGTGGTCTAGGGTTCTGGGAGGAATGGCCGGAGCAGATGCTTGGCAAGAGGATTTATTTCTCATGCTTGAGGCAGCCTGTGTGTACAGGTATGTGTCACACTCCCACTTGGTGTGAAGTGTGCACTAACGATGACTGGCACAGTGATCTGTGTGTATCTCTCTCTCTCTCTCTCTCTGTAGTAGCAATATTGTGCTTGATTATTGTTCTGTGATTATAGCAAGCATATCTCTATCTGTGAAGAGAGCGAATCGTTTACTTAGTGCCAAGTCCTTTGTTGGACCCCTCACGAAAACTGTAGATAAACGAACCAGCTGGATTCGAATCAGTTGTGTTGAGTGAAGCCAGGCATTCATGTGTTTATGAATCAAGCTTGTGATGTGGGCTTTAGTGTTATGGTCTGGGAGTTCTTCCACTCCGCCAGAGGCCTTCATGTGTTTCTACTAGCAAAGGAATCGCTGAAATGATTTCTCCAACCCAATAACGCACACCACGCACGCGTCCTTTAGCCGATTTTGCATTTTCATTAATGTAAAGAATGATGTTTGAAATATTTGATCGTAGCACTTAGCTATTTTGAATAACCGTAGAGCTTTTTAGAAGCACGAATGAGGCTGTGTTTAGGAAACGAATTGAAGAAATGTCTGTGGCGTAACGTTCATCTTTTTAATGATTGTAATGATGCTCTTTTCTAGAGAACACATCTGTACATGACTGTGTAATGTGAAACACGTAACACTATAAGAATGTAGCTTGTTTTTCAACTTTTCTCATATATCTTTAATCCACTCCCATCCATTAATTTAAAGACAAATCAGAAATGGCTGTGAATTTACATAGAGTTTTGATAAACCACACAACATTTAGCCAGATTCCCACGTTCGGGTTGATCTCTTGATGGGAGACTGTGCGTGTTTGTTTATTGGTCATGTGTTTTGTATTTGTAAACCTGGCTTTGCTTTTGTTAACTAGTTTTCTTTATAAGCTGTTCGTGTCCTGATGTTGGTATGATTTGGCAGAGCTTACGCAGAAATGTCCTGTGATGCATCATTTCCTGGTGTAGTATTTGGCACCAGTGGACATCATAAATCAGTGGTGTATAATGCAGTGATTTAATATTCATATAGCCCTGACATTCTGGTATTTCCAAATAGACATGTTTGGAACCCTGGAGCCTTTTCACAATCTTTAGGCACCTTTCCATTTGAGGAACGGGGCCTGATTTTTGTTCCTAGTCCAAAGTTCATGGAACTTTCCCCCCATTTCTGCTGCACAGTAGTTAGTCTGTTTATCTGTGGATCAGAACTGCCATACCGAACACTGATTTGGTTGACGGCTCTCCATCGCTGTTCCTCGCTACTTTAGAATTCTTGTTTGGGGGGGGGCGTCGTGGCTCAGGTGGATAAGGCGCCATACCATAAATCCGGGGACCCGGGTTCGATTCCGACCCGAGGTCATTTTCCGATCCCTCCCCGTCTCTCTCTCTCCCGCTCATTTCCTGTCTCTACACTGTCCTATCCAATAAAGGTGAAAAAAGCCCCCAAAAAATTCTTAAAAAAAAAAAAAAAAAGAATTCTTGTTTGGTCCAACAAGCAATTACGAAACCTTGGTTCCAGCTAAGCTGTACAGTTTTGTGATGCTGTCGTGTTTCACAAGTCGAGAGTGTATTCTGAACCTGCGTGCAGAGGCATGCCACTTGCATCAAACCTCATAAAAAGGCTGGAAGCACGAAATCCTCTTTGTCCGTTAATGTGAAAATTCTACTTGCACAAAACAAAAACTGTTTGCTTCGCTGCCATGGTTCTTGCAGTATAGCGGGACCAGAAGCTCGTCCGCAAACCATGCAGTTCTCGTTCAGCCCAGTTCCAGAAGAGTTTAGTCTCCTCTCATCTCATTATCTGTCGCCGCTTTATCCTTCTACAGGGTCGCAGGCAAGCTGGAGCCTATCCCAGCTGACTACGGGCGAAAGGCGGGGTACACCCTGGACAAGTCGCCAGGTCATCACAGGGCTGACACATAGACACACAACCATTCACACTCACATTCACACCTACGGTCAATTTAGAGTCACCAGTTAACCTAACCTGCATGTCTTTGGACTGTGGGGGAAACCGGAGCACCCGGAGGAAACCCACGCGGACACGGGGAGAACATGCAAACTCCGCACAGAAAGGCCCTCGCCGGCCCTGGGGCTCGAACCCGGACCTTCTTGCTGTGAGGCGACAGCGCTAACCACTACACCACCGTGCCGCCCGAGAGTTTAGTTTATCAAAAAAAAGGGGGGAATTTGGTTAGCACTTGTCTTTTAACTTCGTTTATGATCACTTATTAATATGGTAATAATGCAAAACCCAGTGACCGTGTCAGGAGTAGAAGAGCAGAGCACATTACACTGTCGTATTAATATTGATGTCCCGCTGTGTTCCTGCCTGCCACTCCCTCTCTGTGACTTTTTGCTCCCGCTGTAATCAGTCCTAACCTGGTTCACCTATTCCAACACTCCGTTTAAAAAAAAAAAAAACACGAAAGAAAGAATGACAAACACAACTCTCACCAAAAGTAACCAGTTTGGCACCCCTTTTTTTTTTTTTTTTTTTGTTTACTGTAATTTTTATTTCAAAGGTTGGGTTCTGTTTCCTTTCTGCTCCCATGGGTTCTGGGTGTGTTCCTGCACAGGCCAAAGCTGCTTGAGCTTGTCATTTCCATCACTGTCATTTATGATCAATAAATGCTCCTGTTATTTTCTTTTTTCTTTTCTTAACTGTTTGATGGAATGGATGAATGAATGGCTGTGGGATTTGCCTTTGTAACACACTGATGCTGGTTTCTAAGGCTTAAACTGCATGCTTTCCCTTCTCTCACTGCTTTTTCCTGTTGTACGTGTCAAGCAAAGACCACAGTCATTTCAGGCACTGCTTCCTGTTTCTCATATGGATGTATGTTAAAGTGACATTGAAACTGTGACACCATTTATCCACTAAATTTTGCTCCTTGAGCTTTTTTTTTTTTCTTTCTTTCTTTCTTTTCAACATAATCACTGTAAATTTTTATGGTGTAAGGGCATTGTCTTGTGCATATACACTCATGCAGAAACGCACGTGCACACACACACACACACACACTCTGTCTCTGTGTCACTTTCAAATTCACACACTCGCTCATTCAGCATCTGTGGTTTTCTATTGGCTTTCACTACTGACTTTTGAAGCCTGTTTTGTTTTTCTTATCTCTTCTCTTTATAAAACTATTTCAACACTATAACACTGTATACAGCTGTGCTCTAGTGTCAATAAAGTTGGCCTTTACGAATTTGGGCTCAAGAATCTTTTCTTAAAGATTGTTTCACCATCATCCTAGATTGTAGCCCCCCCCCCCCCCCCCCCCCCCCAAACTTGTCTTCGTGTGTGCCGTTAGTGCATGAGTCAGGCTGTGTTCATGAATGCATGTATATACATTCAGTGTATACATCCATTAAGCATGGTGTTTGTGATGCATGTGTAGGCTGTCCGGTGGTTGTCATGGCTCCCCACCATTGCACTGTATTAGGGTGTGTGTGTGTGTGTGTGTGCTGTCTCGAGCTGCTCTCTTGGCTGTTTTGTTTTAACATGGCTACGCAGCAGACAGGGAGCACAGGAGGCGCTGTTGGGCAAGTACTGAGTTCACTCTCCTGGGTGTTAGGGATAGAGACTGGAGTGTAAGTGGCCATACTTAAACACTGCTAAATATTCAAACATGCACACAAAACACAGATGTTTTGCACAAGAACTTTGTATTTCTATAGGCAGACAGAGTCCGTGACGAGAACAGTGAGCCACATGAGATTCTTTAATATATGCTTATATCATATAATGATTAGAGGGAGGCTGAGTGTTTTGTTTAAACCTCTTTCTTTCTCTCCTCCCTTTCCGTCTGGCTATTTTATCTCCACCATACAGTAGAATTACCAGATTTGTCCATGTCTCTGGTGAACGGTCATCGCCGTGCGCATGAGCTGAACGGTGCGAGTCCAAGCCCGGATGATCAGCAGCCATCACCGCTCACTTCCCCGCTCCTGAACGACGCCGGCACTCTGCGCACAGATGATGAAGAGGAAAATCGGAGGAAGGTGAGAGAGCCAGCACCATTTCCAGCAGGTCTGTAACACATGCTGCTGGAACACATGAACTTTTAAATGGGATATCTCTAGCTGCCGCATCTGTAGAATACAGTGGTGCTTGAAAGTTTGTGAACCCTTTAGAATTTTCTATATTTCTGCATAAATAGGACCTCTAAAACATCAGATTTTTACACAAGTCTGAAAAGTAGATAAAGCGAACCCAGTTAAACAAATGAGACAAAAATATTATACTTGGTCGTTTATTTATTGAGGAAAATGATCCAATATTACAGTGGTTCTCAACCGGGGGGGCGCGCCCCCCTGGTGGGGCGCGGAGGTACTCCAGGGGGGTCGCGAGTAGGCTTCATGTATGGAGGGAAAAAAAAATCTGGGGCTAACAGGCTATAGTAGCTAAGCAGATGCAACACATTTACCCATGTCAAAATGCAGGACATTGGACTATTACATACAAATCAATACTATTATAAAATCTATCATAAAATCTTGTGTGTGTGGCCGCATCAGTCGGGGGAACTGTGATATGTTCCCAAGCCTTGCAGACTTTATCAGTAATGCAGGCACTTCCCACGATTTCTCATCTGTCTTTCAAGCAGCGTCAGAGCACCTGTCGGTAATGAGAAAACAGTTTGCGGCATACTTCACAGAGGATTATCGCTCTTTTGCGTGGGTACGAGATCCATTTGTGTGTACTGCTGACGAACTTCCAGTTGACATGCAGGAACAGCTTATTGAGCTGAAGAGTGACAGTAGACTTAAGGCAGTCTTCACCTCATGCCCTCTTTCGACATTCTGGGCAGCACTGATGCAGGAGTACCCGCAACTGTGTGACGTAGCCTTGAAACTGCTCATCCCATTCGCATCGACCTACTTGTGTGAGGCAGGATTTTCAAAAATGACTGCGCTCAAAACGAAATATCGCAATCGTGCGCAAATTGAGGATGACTTGAGACTGTGCTTGTCAAACATTTCGCCAAGAATCGAGGATCTTTGTAAGGCAAAGCAGGCTCAGGTCTCGCATTAACGCAAATGCAGATCACAAAGGCACAGTTAAAAGTAAAACCTAAATTCACGCCTGGTCCCAATTCCCAATGATATCAATAGCCAGCTAATGATAAGCCTAATAAAATACCTAATAAAAACACTAATAATAATAATAATAATAATAATAATAATAATAATGATGCCTATTAATAATAATAGCATAATAATAATAATAATAATATCAACAACCAACAACAGCAATAATAATAATAATAATAATAATAGGCCTAATAATAATAATAATGCCTGAAAGAACATAAGTCTTGTACTACTGCCAACAGCTTAGTAATGATAATAGGCCATAATAATAATAATAATTATAATAATGCCCGAAAGCAGATTAGAAATGTGGTGCTACTGCCAATTATAACAATAGCCTAATAATGATAATAGGCCTATGTATTTCTATGGAATGGATAATGCTACTACTGCTGCTACTACTACTACTACTACTACTAATAATAATAATAATAATAATAATAATAATCTAGCCCAGGGCTAGCTATCTATCTATCTATCTATCTATCTATCTATCTATCTATCTATCTATCTATCGGTCGATATAAGGTGCTGTAGGTCAGGTGGCGTCACTGCGGGTGAGTGTGTTTGGGGGGGGATGGGGGCGGGGCGAGAAGAGGGGCCCCCAACTGCAATGAACCAGCTTTGGTGGGGCCCAGGTTGCAAAAGGTTGAGAACCCCTGCAATATTACATATCTGTGAGTGGCAAAAGTATGTGAACCTCTAGGATTAGCAGTTAATTTGAAGGTGAAATTAGAGTCAGGTGTTTTCAATCAATGGGATGACAATCAGGTGTGAGTGGGCACCCTGTTTTATTTAAAGAACAGGGATCTATCAAAGTCTGATCTTCACAACATGTTTGTGGAAGTGTATCATGGCACGAACAAAGGAGATTTCTGAGGACCTCAGAAAAAGCGTTGTTGATACTCATCAGGCTGGAAAAGGTTACAGAACCATCTCTAAAGAGTTTGGACTCCACCAATCCACAGTCAGACAGATTGTGTACAAATGGAGGAAATTCAAGACCATTATTACCCTCCCCAGGAGTGGCTGACCAACAAAGATCACTCCAAGAGCAAGGCATGTAATAGTCGGCGAGGTCACAAAAGACCCCAGGGTAACTTCTAAGCAACTGAAGGCCTTTTTCACATTGGCTAATGTTCATGAGTCTACCATCAGGAGAACACTGAACAACAATGGTGTGCATGGCAGGGTTGCAAGGAGAAAGCCACTGCTCTCCAAAAAGAACATTGCTGCTCATCTGCAGTTTGCTAAAGATCATGTGGACAAGCCAGAAGTCTGTTGGAAAAATGTTTTGTGGACGGATGAGACCAAAATAGAACTTTTTGGTTTAAATGAGAAGCGTTATGTTTGGAGAAAGGAAAACACTGCATTCCAGCATAAGAACCTTATCCCATCTGTGAAATATGGTGGTGGTAGTATCATGGTTTGGGCCTGTTTTGCTGCATCTGGGCCAGGATGGCTTGCCATCATTGATAGAACAATGAATTGTGAATTATACCAGCAAATTCTAAAGGAAAATGTCAGGACACCTGTCCATAAACTGAATCTCAAGAGAAGGTGGGTCATGCAGCAAGACAATGATCCTAAACACACAAGTCGTTCTACCAAAGAATGTTTAACGAAGAATAAAGTTAATGTTCTGGAATGGCCAAGTCAAAGTCCTGACCTTAATCCAATCGAAATGTTGTGGAAGGACCTGAAGCGAGCAGTTCATGTGAGGAAACCCACCAACATCCCAGAGTTGAAGCTGTTCTGTACAGAGGAACGGGCTAAAATTCCTCTGTCTGGTGTGCAGGACTGATCAACAGTTACCAGGAAACGTTTAGTTGCAGTTATTGCTGCACAAGGGGGTCACACCAGATACTGAAAGCAAAGGTCCACCTACTTTTGCCCCTCACAGATATGTAATATTGGATCATTTTCCTCAATAAATAAATGACCAAGTATAATATTTTTGTCTCATTTGTTTAACTGGGTTCTCTTGATCTACTTTTAGGACTTGTGTGAAAATCTGATGATGTTTCAGGTCACATTTATGCAGAAATCTAGAAAATTCTAAAGGTTTCACAAACTTTCAAGCACCACTGTATATGAGATTTACCATGGACAAGAATTTCTCTGTACTGAACAAGTGAACATGTTTACTCAAAACTCGAATATACTGGTAGCCTAAAGGAAGTTGTAATGTGTCAGTAAACTGAGTGATTGATTGATTTATGACTCAAATTCTAAACTTGCCTGGGACACTGTAACATTAAAGATGTATATGATGAAACAGACATAAAATATTCTTATGCAATATAATCCAGTTTTCCAACACTGGAGAAATGGACACTTTTTTTTTTCTTCAGTGGAATAAAAACTATTCCTTTTTAGCAGGTCTCATTCATTTGCTTTGATCACATGCAATACTGTTAGCATATCGCTTATCCTACATGCATTACGTCACTCTACCCAATGGAGAATGAGCGTACAGTATGGTTTATAATATTGCATGGTTGTCAAGACAACATGTCACACATTGGAGCTGATGCAGATATCCAATGAGTGTTTTCTGCTGCGCATGCGCAGAAGCGTTTCTTTGTTCACCGGGAAAAAGAAAGCCGTAAACTTCATTAGATGTTCTTCATGCAAGAGAAAAGCATACCAACGGACATCGAAAAACAGGAAAAGGGACACGTCGGAGACGTAAAACTTCCACGCTAGCGAGCGACTGTGACAATTTGTGAACAAACATGGCTGACAGGTTTGTGTCGTTAAATACGGAAGATTTTGAGAGAATTTTGAAAGAGAAATATGCGTTGAACACCCGAAAGGAATTTATTATTATTATTGGCTGGCTTTTTTTCGTGGTATATCAGATATATTCCATTCAGCTAGCATGATATTGAACGAGTCTTCGACTCGTTCAATATCATGCTAGCTGAATGGAATATATTTAATATACCACGAAAAAACCGACACCCAATATTATTTAATTAGGTATGCATGCTCTTTTCCAAAAGGCTTTTAATATTTCTCCATGACCAGGCCACAACTGAGCCACTCTGCTTTTTATTGTAACCTGTAAGACCTTATACATACACATTAATATCCAACCAAAAGGGCTAAGGGAACGCCGAAAAGAAAAATCGTCCAGATTCACAGCTTAATTTAATGTAATTTCTTAAAATACCATAATTACACCTTAACTTCTCAAAATACCATTTGCTGAGGTGTTCCCCATTATGCAAAATAATTTTCCTTATAATGCTTTTGGCAGTCCCAGTGAGTCAAGTCGATCTTTTCGGTTCTTTACTCCTGTATAGCATGGAAACTTGTTAAAATTCTTGTCGATGCTGATTGCGCACATGCTTTGTTTGAACTACTTTGGAAAATTCAGCTTTCTGCCATGACCTTAACCAAACACAGTTGGTGTTACTGGATTAGAACAAACCTTCTGAAATCTGCCTTGGTGTAAAATCCGAACAGGAGCCAGGTGTCAGTTATTATCCCTTACGGCACTGCGCTGTGCATCTGCTCTAACTGGAGCATGACTCCGCACACCGCAGTGCTCTAGTGCAGACGTGGCTGCCTTTGCCAAATAGTGACTTGGTGTGAGACTAAACGTTAGGCAGTAGGACTTGGTTAAAAATGGCTGTGTTGCTGTTGAAACCAATGATTTTGTGATTGTTTAATACAGAGATTTCCAACAGACAAGGCTTACTTCATTGCCAAAGAGCTGCTCACCACGGAGAGAACCTACCTGAAGGATCTGGAGCTCATCACCTTGGTAATGGAAGAATGAATTGGAGGCCATATGTATGTTTGTATGTGTGTCTGGATCAACAAAAGGCTCTTTGTTAAAATGCCTCATGTCAGTAACGGCTAGAAGTGTCCGTTTGGACGTGTGTGTGTGTGTGTGTGTGTGTGTGTGTGTGTGAGAGAGAGAGAGAGAGAGAGATTGGTCTCAGCAATCACTGCCTGCTTCTCTTCACCAGGACTGTGTGCTGGTCCTCACTGTTTTATAATACAGATGCAATAATTTATACAATATATACACGCTGATCTGATCATTGTGGCGTACATGCAGCCCCAGACATCACACGTGATTTCACATATATATTCCTTTTGTTAGTAATGAATGAAAAATATAAATAAAAATACATAACGACCTAATACAAATTAAATAAAATTAAAAATAAATAAATAACGACCATAAGAAAATGAGCTTTATCTCACGATAAAACAATTTTCTTATGAGAAAATGACATTTAAATAAATATTGCAAGTTTGTGAGTCAGTAAGTTCACCACCACATAAGTCTTCATAACAGTAATTTGTACTTTGTGGTATCTCGAACATGGCAAGCTCCTTTTTTGTCTTCGGTGAGAGAAGAGGAAAATCTAGTGCTGCAACGACTGTGTTTATCCAGTGCCTTGCAAAAGTATTCGTCCCCCTTGGTGTTTGTCCTGTTTTGTCGCATTACAAGCTGGAATTAAAATGGATTTTTGGGCGGTTAGTGCCATTCGATTTACACAACATGCCTACCACTTTAAAGGTACACATTGTTGTTTTATTGTGAGACAAACAGTAATTAAGATGAAAAAACAGAAATCTGGAGTGTGCATAAGTATTCACCCCCTTTCGTATGAAGCCCCTAAATAAGAGCTGGTCCAACCAATTTACCGTACTTCGTAAGTCACATAATTAGTTGATTCAGACCCACCTGTGTGCAATCAAAGTGTCACATGATTGGTCACATGATGTCTGTATAAATCAACCTGTTCTGGAAGGACCCTGACTCTACAACACTACTAAGCAAGCAACATGAAAACCAAGGAGCTTCCAAACAGGTCAGAGACAAAGTTGTGGAGAAGTACAGATCAGGGTTGGGTTATAAAAAAATATCCCAAACTTTGAATATCCCAGGGAGCACAAATTAAATCCATTATAGCAAAATGGAAAGAATATGGCACCACTACAAACCTGACAAGAGAAGGCTGCCTATCAAAACTCATAGACTGGGCAAGGAGGGCATTAATCAGAGATGCAACAAAGACACCAACGATAACACTGAAGGAGCTGCAAAGATCCACAGCAGAGATGGGAGTATCTGTCCGTAGGATCACTTTAAGCCGTACACTCCACAGAGTGGGGCTTTATGGATGAATGGCCAAAAAAAAGCCATTGCTTAAGAAAACACATTTGCAGTTTGGTCAACAGCATGTGGCAGACTCCCCAAACACACAGAAGATTCTCTGGTCAGATGAGACTAAAATTGAACTTTTTGGCCATCATGGGAAATGCCATGTGTGGCACAAACCCAACACCCTGAGAACACCATTCCTACAGTGAAGCATGGTGGTGGCAGCATCATGCTGTGGGGATGTTTTTCATCTGCAGGGACAGGAAAGCTGGTCAGGACTGAAGGAAAGATGGATGACACTAAATGCAGGGCAATTCTGGAGGAAAACCTGTTTGAGTCAGCCAGAGGTTTGAGACTGGGACGAAGGTTCTTGTTCCAGCAGGGCAATGACCCTAAACATACTGCTAAAGCTACACTGGAGTGGTTTAAAGGGAAACATTTAAATGTCTTGGAATGGCCTAGTCAAAGCCCAGACCTCAATCCAATTGAGAATCTGTGGCATAACTTGAAGATTGCTGTACACCAACGCAACCCATCGAACTTGAAGGAGTTGGAGCAGTTTTGCCTTGAGGAATGGGCAACAATCCCAGTGGCTAGATGTGCTAAGCTAATGGAGACATACGCCAAGAGACTTGCAGCTGTAATTGTAGCAAAAGGTGTCTCCATAAAGTATTGACTTTGGGGGAGAGAATACCTATGCACACTCCAGATTTCTGTTTTTTCATCTTATTGTTTGTGTCACAATAAAAAAAAAAACAATTTGCATCTTTAAAGTGGTAGGCATGTTGTGTAAATCAAATTGGTGCTAATCCTCCAAAAATCCATTTTAATTCCAGCTTGTAATGCGACAAAACAGGACAAACACCAAGGGGGATGAATACTTTTGCAAGGCACTGTAGCTGTTACAATGTTAGTGTAGTTCAAATGCAATTCATTCATAAATTAAACTTGTTTTTGTAAAAGTTTTGTAAAAATAAAACAATTTAGGACTTCTTGGAAAATTATCCACTTCAGGATGTTAATGAGGTGATATCACCTGGTTGAGGATTTAAAAAAAAAAAATTCCCTTATAACAGCATCTGCTGAAGTTATGTGACTCATCATAAGGTATTATAATGATGTGCTATTGGACAGTATGTTCTTGTACTCGAGTCCGACTCATGCCCTAATTTTAAGGACTTGTGACTTGATTTGGACTTGAGCACTGATGACTTGGACTCGTGCATCAACTGCATTTGGACTTGTAAATGGGAGACGAGGACTCTGATTTTTTTTTTTCTTTATTTTTTGTGACATGCCTTCATATTTTGGCACAAGATATTTATATCTACATTAATTTTTGTACTAATTTCGTGCAAGAGTGTCACACCTGTGCGCCTTGGCATGTGCATCAGAGACTCTCGGGCGCGCTCCGGACAGCACGCGTGCCAAGCGGACTGTCACATATGCACCGTAAACGACTCGCACCTGCACAGGATTAAGACGCAATCAGCACGCCTATATAAAACCTGTGAAAACACACGTGCTTTGCGAAGTATTGAGTTGCGTTGCTGACACATTACCGAGCCTTATTTCCTTGTTTGGTTTCCTGATCCCTGATTTCCTGTTTCTTGTCTTTGATTCTGCCGAGTCTACGATAGCCTGTTTGTTCCTCGCTCGACCTATTGCCAGTTTCACTGTTTTGCCTGCCGTTCTGGATTGTTTACCTGTCTTCACTTTTATTAATAAACGCACCCTTCTGCACTTACATCTGTCTCCCAACCATCTCTGACAGAATACTTTGCACTCCCTGATAAAGAGAATGCACATTCACCTGTTTGTATGTCATGTTCAGGAACAAATTAATATTAATGGTGCTAAAACAGCCACTGTCGAGTGGTGCGGTTGGAGTCTTGTTCTTGGACTCGATTTGAGTTGGACTTGACCTCGAATTTTTTCTTTTTTTTTCTTTTAAGTGACTTGGATACTGGAGACTCGAGACTGGACTCAGACTCAAGGTTTAGTGACTCGACTACAACACTGATATGTCCCTTGTTTATTTGCATGACTGGTGTGGTGTAAGTCAATACTTCACCTTCATGGTATGAAATACAGCATCGAATTAGATGCGAAGCTACGTTAAAACTGACTCATCCCTGTACTCTTCCGTTGTTCCATTCCAGTATCGGTCCTGGTTCCAGTGTACAGTATCAGATCGGTGCATGTCTAATCTCGAAAGCCTGTAGTGAGGTGATAACTGGATCAGATAGCTGGAGCTGTAGTGTGCTTTAGGGACAGGACTGATTGATTTTCTTATCAGTCTCGTGCTCTCTGGGGGTTTCTGTTTAAAGCCAGAGTTGAGTGGAAGAAGAAGCAGCCTTTATTTGTCACATGTACACTCAAGCACAGACTTGAGCACACAGAAACATTTCTCCTCTGCATTTAACCCATCTGAAGCAGTGAGCGCACACACATACCCAGAGCAGTGGGCAGCTATGCGCCCAGGGAGCAGTCGGGGGTTTGGGTGCCTTGCTCAAGGGCACTTCAGCCCAACCTCAGGCCATGGCTGCCCCTGTTAACCGAGTCCTGTACAGGACTGCTATCTTGCAGCTCATCCACTCAAGCAGTGTATGCACACATGCACAGGCATGCAGTAGCTCAGCATCAACCCTGTGATTCATGTGATAACCAGGGCTAATGTATTCCGAGTGTGTTTTTGAAAACATTTTCACAATGCACTGTACTTGTATTCAGGTTTGCTCACTAATGTAGCAATGTCATTATTTTAAAAAAAAAATCCGTGAAAGTGAAACAGTTCAATAAGTAACGAATGTTTTCCTGTCACATGTCCTGAATTATTTCTTTCCACTTATACCATGACAGTAAACCAACAATTACATTTTTTTTAATGATTTAATCATAAATTAATAATTGGGCGGCACGGTGGTGTAGTGGTTAGCGCTGTCGCCTCACAGCAAGAAGGTCCGGGTTCGAGCCCGGTGGCCGGCGAGGGCCTTTCTGTGCGGATTTTGCATGTTCTCCCTGTGTCCGCGTGGGTTTCCTCCGGGTGCTCCAGTTTCCCCCACAGTCCAAAGACATGCAGGTTAGGCTAACTGGTGACTCTAAATTGACCGTAGGTGTGAATGTGAGTGTGAATGGTTGTCTGTGTCTGTGTCAGCCCTGTGATGACCTGGCGACTTGTCCAGGGTGTACCCCGCCTTTCGCCCGTAGTCAGCTGGGATAGGCTCCAGCTTGCCTGCGACCCTGTAGAACAGGATAAAGCGGCTAGAGATAATGAGATGAGATCCACGAAACAAGTCGGTTCCTGTTATCAACTTAGAATATAGCAGCGCTCTCTCTCTCTCTCTCTCTCTCTCTCTCTCTCTCTCTCTCTCTCTCTCTCTCTCAAAGTTAATAAGGCAAAGATGTAGTTTCTTATGTTGCCCAAAGCCACAAAGAGCAAATTTCTCTGCTCCCAAGTGTTTCCAGTGGCAAAAAAAACCCAAAAAACTGAAACACTTTTCCACTGACTGTTTTATATGCTGTCACTCGAGCCTCCTTTTATAATTGTGAAATCTTGCGTAAAGCTTCACCAATTCAATAATTGTACATTTTCATTGTAACACACATTTTAATCTTTTTTTTTTTAATTATTTCTGCTTCAGTTATGAAGAGTCTCTGCCAAAGATGTCTGTGAATTAGCTGTTAATATAGAAATGATGTGATTTGTGTGTGCGCTTTGTGTATTTTGCCGTTTGTGTGTATTAACCTGTTAATATATTGGAGGATTTAAAGGATGGTGTGTTTGTGTGTGCTTGTGTGCGCGCGTGCAGTCATTTCAGAGTGTACTGGCGAAAGAGGAGGGCGCTCCAGAGTCTCTAAGGAACCTTTTGAAATCCAGCTTTGAACCGCTGCACACCTACCACTCTGACTTCCTTAAAGAGCTGGAGCAGAGACTTGCACTGTGGTTAGACACACACACACACACACACACACACACACATATATATATATATATATATATATATATATATATATATATATATATATATATATCCATATATATATATATATATATATATCCATATATCCATCCCAGTTCTGTATTATTAGTAATTTTCATCATTGTAGAATTGAGCTGTGTATGAATACCAATAAGGGGGTTAAGACATACACCGACACACACACGGTTTCCTTGGCAACACCTTATCCCCAGTGGAAAAACCTGCTTGCCTCAAGGTCCAGGGTTTCCATGACACCCAGCGCTGTCCAGTTCACACTGATGAGATGTGACATCGTAGGTATAACAGAGCTATACTGCCTTCCTCATCATCACCATCATCATCCTCCTACCCTTTACCATGCTCTGACCCTGTCTGAGCCTCCTCACCGGATTCACACGAACACCGTGTGGTGGTTTGGCTAAAGCAGGAGCTCTATAGAGACGGTCTTCATATATGCATAAGAACCTGCTTTTATCAGTTCACCCGTTTACAGTAGTGAACTGGAAGTGAGATACAGAACACGTACGTTGATAAGTCATTGTGCAGTCAGGGACCACTACAACAGTGACACCTGCTGGTAATCCAGATCACTGCACACTTAACCTGGTGACATGGTTACTGATTCAGGTCAAGTGTTTAAATCCCAAAACAAGAAGGTTGTTGTGTGTGTGCGCAGGGAAGGCCGTTCAAATGCCCACATTAAGGGGGATTACCAGCGTATTGGGGACATCATGCTGAAAAACACCCAGGGACTGAAGGTAAAATTCTTCCAGCACACTCCATCTTTGAGTCTTATATTTTAATCATTAGGAGACGTAATGGGTTAAATAGTTTTGTAGCGTTGTTCTCAAATGATTTAAAAAAAAAAATCTTTTAAAAACCTAACCTGAAAATAGCGTGCATGTGTGCAACTGCACCCTCTTAGCTTTTGACGGCTCAGCTGCAGAAGCATTCCGAGTGTGTGAGTGAACTGGAAACGGCGTGTCGCGCACCACGGCGACTGGAAACTGTGTGTCGAGACTTTGAGCTGCAGAAGGTGTGCTACGTGCCCTTAAATGTGTTTATTCTGAGGCCACTGCACAGACTGCTGCATTATAAACAAATCCTGGAGAGACTCTGCAAACATTACCCCGCCACACACTCCGACTTCAGAGACTGCAGAGGTGAGCAAGGTGTCCAGTTTAAATATCACGAATAAATCCGAATTCCCATGTGTCCTGGAAAGCCTGTAAATATACATGAGACACCTCAGTCACAGTCAGGGTTAGCTAGACATATATTTCCTGTTGTTATGGGGTTATATGATCGTGCCAACATCAATATTATAATATGCTAAGTAACTTTAAAAATGCACAATGGAATTCAACACGATATCACTTTAGATCCATGCATATATTTGAAATTTATGATATTGTATGTAATGCACACACATCTTGAAACATCGATAAAGGACATTTATTGTCAAACTCAAGAATTAATTCACAATAAAAAAATTCAAAGTGACAGTTGGTCCATGTTCGGACCGTCATGCTGGAGATTCTGGGTCTGTGTCGTCCAGGGGTCTCAGCAGCAGTGACTGAGGGTGTCAGGAATCTGTCACGGAGGTGAGCTAGCCTGATGTGCTGATCCTGAACTGGCGTCGTGACTCGAGGCTGACCAGGGCGTGGACGATCCCTGGTGCTCCCTGTCTGTCTGTAACGCTGACTCAAACGGGAAATGGTCGAATGATGAACACCGAAGTGCCGGGCGACCTCTGTCTGTGTACTTCCGGCACGCAACATCCCGATGGCCTGTTCACGTTGATTTTGGCGTAGGCGTGACATCTTCAATAATGACAATTTTCCCATCATTTCCCCCGGGTATTTATAGGCAAGATTGTGTGTGTACAGTGTATGCAAAATTTGTTTGAAAATTAAAGCCTGTCCATGTCATTGACTACCCGAGTCATATTGTACATTATTGAGTACAACTCCCTTAAATTCTGATTTGAGCACAGATTTGGAACTTATTCGGGCGGAACGAAGTTATTTTTCCATTGTGATATATTTCTTTTCTTCTTGAGATAAACTCGGCACGAATTCAGCAAGTTTTATCAATGTGCGTTTTTAAAGTTACTTAGTGAGTTTTGTTTCAAATGTCGGAAAGTATTGCGTCCACCTGTGCACATGTACTGTAAATTTAACACCCTTTACTCCAATGCTTTCTCACAGAACAGTTGTAATGGTCATATTCATGTGCAATTTTCATGTTATGACCTTTCACTTGCAAAATGGGTTAACTTTACGTGGATTTCTCATTACAAAAGTGTTATAACTGTGTGTTCTCTTTTATCTCTTGAGGGGTGTTCACACGGCACATATTTGCATCGATGCTGCACCGATGTATTTTGTTGCGATATATCTTACACCGGTGTAAATTTTGTGCAGCGTTCACATGTCACAAACCTGCTTACTGGAGAGAAGCGTGTTAGCACCGGTGCAGCCCCACTTGCGTTCACACGGCAGTTTTTGCGACCGTGCTATACGATAGTAATAATGCGGAAATGAAATATGCACATGCGTGAAAATGTACTTCCTTTTCACGGTTGTCATGGCATCACCAAGTGCCGGGAAAACAACGTGGATGAAGACACCAGTGTTGCCAGATACTGCTGACGTTTTCCAGCCCAAAATATGTTCAAATCCGCCAAAGTGCACTTAAAACCACCCAATCTGGCAACACTGGAAGACACGCAGTTCTGTTGTTGTTGTTGATATTCGCCATTTTGGAAGCGCAAAATACCAGGATGCAAATTATGCAATGCCCGTATGTAATCAACTCTCCTCACGCGTAGCGAGTCTACCCCTGTAGCGTTCAGACGGCCCATTTTATATCGGTACTGCCCTGCAAACTAGCATTTACTCCGGAGTAAATTTCTTAAACCACCTCCCGAGCAGGGTTAGATTTGCACCGGTTTAAGCAGCTTTCAGGGGCTACACCGGTATAACTTTGTACCGTGTGAACGCTCTACCGGGGCAGCCCCGGTGCTACACCGGAGTAAAAGTTGCCGTGTGAACACCCCTTTGGTCTTCTGTAATATGTCTTCTTTCTTTTGCAGGTTATTTCAACAAAATCGGTGCAGTAAAAGTGAAAATAAAATTAATTTATTCTAATTACCCATTCGTTATACTTTTTGTGTTACCACAGACAGCACATCGTTAGACAATAAAAAATATGCTGCCTGACGTGTGTAAACATGCCAAAAAGCCTCTTTCCATACCACTGAAGGATCAAAAGTGTGATAAAACGATCAACTAATATACTCATTCCCCTATATATTGAAGAGTCGTATTATTATAAAAATGGTCAAGCTAAATTTTACAATTTTTTTGTAATGTCCGTGACACCCTTAATCGAAATGTGATATTTGTAAATTGTTGTGACCGATTTTACATCGACTTGTTGCCCACTCCAATAGTGTAAAAATCTGTCTTGGAAGTCTTTCTTGCATGAATAAAATTGATAAATAATCCCAAAATGTAATGTCCGTGACACCCGTAATGTCCGTGACACATCATTAATGCATTTATTGATGATTATTTTACAATTTTCATACCATCTTTAGTCTGGTTTTCTGAAAAATATTGGTCAGAATATTGGTAAGATTAGAAATGGACCGCATACTTCAGATCTTCAACATGGTAAATTTAATATGAGCGCTATAACAAATTTAGCAGCTGTCATGATATCTAGTAATTAAACCCTTTTAACGATAAATTCCAAGACCGATTGTGTGACGCAATAAATTTTCTTTTTTTTTTCGAATGTAAAATTACAAAACGGAAATGTTGCAAATTATTCCAAATGCAACTGAACCCAGATATCCAGAAAAAGCATTTGGCCTGACGTCTTTCAAAAAGCTGAAGCCCTTCGACGTAAAGAAGGTTTCTGAAACTAATCGGAGAACATGTTTCTGTACAACATGTTCAAATCTGGCACTGAAGATGGAGGCTGTCAAGAAGTTTTGCCACAGCCATATCTGCTAATGATCCAAGCAAAAAGGATGAACTGCAGCCACTCACCATCCTCAGGAAAACTCAATTTTCTGATGCTCCACTGTGTCCTTACATGACCTTCCCTCACAAAAAGTGCCTAGATAATACACGTGAAGAATGTAAGAACAAGCTGGATGAAGTCCTAGCCCCCCTTCAGCCATTCAAGGACAGCACCATTAACTGGTGTCACTGGGAATATACAGTAGAAGGAAGGAAGGTCAAGAAGGAAGAAAAATATCAACGGTGTATTTCCTGTGTTGAGAGAGAGAGAGAGAGAGAGAGAGAGACAAAACTGGCAGATTTCTTGGATGCCCTGAGAGATGACATGGAATTTTATCCATCTCACATCTTCAGGGCCAACTGGCAACACCATCAATTGGCCCAATGCCAGCAAAAGCTTAAAGAAGAGGAAGTCATCCTTACTGTGGATTTTAGCGAAAACTCCCAGGGTAAATTCAAAGATGAGGTCCGATCAGGTTATTCTGATCAAGCCAAAGTAACACTGCACCCCTCAGTGGCATATCTGGAGAACGGGGCACTTGTCAAACATGCCATCATTGGAATTTCTACAGATACCCAACATGATGCACACTTAGTGAAAGTGTTTCAAGAGAAGGCCGTGAATCTTCCATCACAGCAGCCAAGCCTGAGTACCATCTCCACCATATATGAATGGACAGACGGGTGTGCCACCCAGTACAAAGGGAAGACTGCATTTGCTTACATCTCCCTTTCTGGTACCCCGCAAATTATTAGAAACTTCTTTGAAATCTCGCACCTTGGGTCTGTTGTTAAAAACAAATGTTACCAAGCTGGTGTCACTGGTAAAGCCATCTTAGCCAATGCACAAGCTGTGTACAAATACTGTGAGGGGAAAGTTGGCCCATGGTCCCCAAGTCAAGGAAAAAGCAGGAGAACGAGTTGTCTAAATGGGATTTCATCTTTTGCAGGTGATGTTCCCCATACAAGAGAAGAAGTTAGTGTAGCTACCCTTGCAGGCACCAGACAGCTACACAGTGTCATGAATACAGACACCCCTTACATACTCAGAATGAGATCTTTCTTGTTACTGTGATCCGTGTAAGAATGGAAAAGAGCAGACGTGAAAATTCAGAGTGGGTGTATCCTTGGACACTCTGTTCTCCGAAACAAGTAGCTGCAAAAATGTAGGATAGCAACGTTGGTATCCTTTTGTTAAGATAGACAAACACAAATATGACTGAAGAAGATATTTCGAAATCCATTAATCTCTTTTAATTAAAATAATTATTTGTAAATCACATTGCAGGTGTCAGTTTTGTGATCTTATGCTGTAATGTCCGTGACATAATAACCCATGATAAACTCAAAGCGTTTCACAATTTCAGTTTTAATTTTGTTTACTGTGATGTGTCTTTTACTAAAGGATTTTTACATAAAATACAGTGGTAATTAGCATTATTTCTTAGTTCTGTGTGAAACGATAGCCATTAGTTACAAAGCTACGTACTTACAACCCCGATTCCAAAAAAGTTGGGACAAAGTACAAATTGTAAATAAAAACGGAATGCAATAATTTTACAAATCTCAAAAACTGATATTGTATTCACAATAGAACATAGACAACATATCAGATGTCGAAAGTGAGACATTTTGAAATTTCATGCCAAATATTAGCTCATTTGAAATTTCATGACAGCAACACATCTCAAAAAAGTTGGGACAGGGGCAATAAGAGGCTGGAAAAGTTAAAGGTACAAAAAAGGAACAGCTGGAGGACCAAATTGCAACTCATTAGGTCAATTGGCAATAGGTCATTAACATGACTGGGTATAAAAAGAGCATTTTGGAGTGGCAGCGGCTCTCAGAAGTAAAGATGGGAAGAGGATCACCAGTCCCCCTAATTCTGCGCCCACAAATAGTGGAGCAATATCAGAAAGGAGTTCGACAGTGTAAAATTGCAAAGAGTTTGAACATATCATCATCTACAGTGCATAATATCATCAAAAGATTCAGAGAATCTGGAAGAATCTCTGTGCGTAAGGGTCAAGGCCGGAAAACCATACTGGGTGCCCGTGATCTTCGGGCCCTTAGACGGCACTGCATCACATACAGGCATGCTTCTGTATTGGAAATCACAAAATGGGCTCAGGAATATTTCCAGAGAACATTATCTGTGAACACAATTCACCGTGCCATCCGCCATTGCCAGCTAAAACTCTATAGTTCAAAGAAGAAGCCGTATCTAAACATGATCCAGAAGCGCAGACGTCTTCTCTGGGCCAAGGCTCATTTAAAATGGACTGTGGCAAAGTGGAAAACTGTTCTGTGGTCAGACGAATCAAAATCTGAAGTTCTTTATGGAAATCAGGGACGCCGTGTCATTCGGACTAAAGAGGAGAAGGACGATCCACGTTATCAGCGCTCAGTTCAGAAGCCTGCATCTCTGATGGTATGGGGTTGCATTAGTGCGTGTGGCATGGGCAGCTTACACATCTGGAAAGACACCATCAATGCTGAAAGGTATATCCAGGTTCTAGAGCAACATATGCTCCCATCCAGACGACGTCTCTTTCAGGGAAGACCTTGCATTTTCCAACATCACGATGCCAAACCACATACTGCATCAATTACAGCATCATGGCTGTGTAGAAGAAGGGTCCGGGTACTGAACTGGCCAGCCTGCAGTCCAGATCTTTCACCCATAGAAAACATTTAGCGCATCATAAAACGGAAGATACGACAAAAAAGACCTAAGACAGTTGAGCAACTAGAATCCTACATTAGACAAGAATGGGTTAACATTCCTATCCCTAAACTTGAGCAACTTGTCTCCTCAGTCCCCAGACGTTTACAGACTGTTGTAAAGAGAAAAGGGGATGTCTCACAGTGGTAAACATGGCCTTGTCCCAACTTTTTTGAGATGTGTTGTTGTCATGAAATTTAAAATCACCTAATTTTTCTCTTTAAATGATACATTTTCTCAGTTTAAACATTTGATATGTCATCTATGTTCTATTCTGAATAAAATATGGAATTTTGAAACTTCCACATCATTGCATTCCGTTTTTATTTACAATTTGTACTTTGTCCCAACTTTTTTGGAATCAGGGTTGTAAAATCTGTTCATTTTTCTTTTGCTTCTGTACTAAAGAAATTGGCCAAACCATAGGGATATATGATAGATACAAGTTTTTATGCGCTTGTATGTTCACAAACATTGAATTAAGACTTTTCATAGAATTAAAAAAAAAAGTACTTCATTGCAAGTTTACATTTCTTTCTCCCGTTAATATGCTTACCTTGTAATGTCCGTGACAGAAGATTGGGGGGGTCACATTGAAATAGGCATTACAGAATAAGTAAGAAAGATTACTCCCAAAAAAATTTTAGGGAAATATTCAACACAAATAGGTCTACAAAAATGAAATATTGCTGTGCATATGTTCTAAACTTTAATTTTTTATTAAAGTGAAAGGTTCTAGCCAACCCTGATTTGTGACTGAGGTCTAGAGTATACTTAAATGAATTTATTTTCAAGGTTGAATTTAATTGATTGAAACTTGGTTTTGAGAAGGGGTGGCACAGTGGTGTAGTGGTTAGCGCTGTCACGTCACAGCAAGAAGGTTCTGGGTTCGAGCCCAGCGGCCGACGGGAGTCTTTCTGTGTGGAGTTTGCATGTTCTCCCCGTGTCTGCGTGGGTTTCCTCCGGGTGCTCCGGTTTCCCCCACAGTCCAAAGACATGCAGGTTAGGTTAACTGGTGACTCTAAATTGACCGTAGGTGTGAATGTGAGTGTGAATGGTTGTCTGTGTCTATGCGTCGGCCCTGCGATGACCTGGCGACTTGTCCAGGGTGTACCCCGCCTCTCGCCCGTAGTCAGCTGGGATAGGCTCCAGCTTCCCTGCGACCCTGTACAGGATAAGCGTTTACAGATGATGGATGGTTTTGAGAGGCTAGCACAGCTGGATTTTTGTGTGTGTGTATGTGTGTTAGGTGTGAGCTTATTCTTATATGATTTCTTTTGTATGATTTGATTTTTTTTTTAATTCTTTGTCTTCTTTCATCAACTATTTAAGAAAGACCCGCTCACTGATTTTATAATGGTGGGTAAGCTTGTGTATTTCTGTGATTGCTTGAGAAAGGCGTGTGGGAGTATTTGCGTGCGTCACTAAGAGATTGTTAGGAGTTTTGTTTTAAGAATGTCAGCAGATATGAGTCACTCGAAGATGGCTTTCCTTGAGCAACAGCTTTTCTCTATAAAAGTAATGGAATGCGTCCTGGAGAAATCATAATTATTTCCCTCGACTCTGCCAAATACAATTGTTGGATTAGAATTTGTTTTTTTAAATTGTTAGATCAGATTATATTATTATGATGTTTGTAGAGTCTCTGCTCTTGTTGTGATGAGGTTTTGTTTTTTTCCCCTTCCCTTTTTTTTCCTTTTCTTTTCTTTTCTCCCCTTTTCTCTTTATCTCCAGCTGCACTGGCTGATGTGTCTGAACTGGAGTCTGTGCTCCACTCCAGCATGCTGAAGACTGACAACTACCAGAGACTGCTGGAGCTGCAGAAGGACTTGATAGGGGTGGACAATCTGGCAACCCCAACGCGCGAGTTTATCAGATTGGGATGTTTAAGCAAACTTTCTGGGAAAGGCCTGCAACAGCGCATGTTCTTTTTGGTAGGGATAAATAAATTTTTATATATATATATATATATATATATATATATATATATATATATATATATATATATATATATATATGAATATGAGTGATTCCACGCTTATGGGTACTGAAATGGGGACATGAACTTATTTTTAAAAATTCACCTAAAACCATTTCTTTTTTTTACCATCAGGTCACAAAACATGTAATCTTTAATGAATGATATGTTAAAAGATAACTTTAATTTTCTGAGATGTAATAAAAACATATTTATATGCCAAAGTCAGAATGTAACAGAAGTGTTGTGGACATATACAGTTAGGTCCATAAATATTTGGACAGAGGCAACATTTTTCTAATTTTGGTTCTGTACATTACCACAATGAATTGTGAACAAAACAATTCAGATGCAGTTGAAGTTCAGACTTTCAGCTTTAATTCAGTGGGTTGAACAAAATGATTGCATACAAATGTGAGGAACTAAAGCATTTTTTAAACACAATCCCTTCATTTCAGGGGCTCAAAAGTAATTGGACAAATTAAATAATTGTAAATAAAATGTTCATTTCTAATAGTTGGTTGAAAACCCTTTGTTGGCAATGACTGCCTGAAGTCTTGAACTCATGGACATCACCAGACGCTGTGGTTCCTCCTTTTTAATGCTCTGCCAGGCCTGCACTGCAGCGGTTTTCAGTTGCTGTCTGTTTGTGGGCCTTTCTGTCTGAAGTTTAGTCTTTAACAAGTGAAATGCATGCTCAATTGGGTTGAGATCAGGTGACTGACTTGGCAATTCAAGAATATTCCACTTCTTTGCTTTAATAAACTCCTGGGTTGCTTTGGCTTTATGTTTTGGGTCATTGTCCATCTGTGTTATGAAACGCCGACCAATCAGTTTGGCTGCATTTGGCTGGATTTGAGCACACAGTATGTCTCTGAATACCTCAGAATTCATCCGGCTGCTTCTGTCCTGTGTCACATCAATAAACAATAGTGACCCAGTGCCACTTGCAGCCATGCATGCCCAAGCCATCACACTGCCTCCGCCGTGTTTTACAGATGATGTGGTATGCTTTGGATCATGAGCTGTACCACGCCTTCACCATACATTTTTCTTGCCATCATTCTAGTAGAGGTTGATCTTGGTTTCATCTGTCCAAAGAATGTTCTTGCAGAACTGTGCTGGCTTTTTTAGATGTTTTTTAGCAAAGTCCAATCTAGCCTTTTTATTCTTGAGGCTTATGAGTGTCTTGCACCATGCAGTGAACCCTCTGTATTTACTTTCATGCAGTCTTCTCTTTATGGTAGATTTGGATATTGATACGCCTACCTCCTGGAGAGTGTTGTTCACTTGGTTGGCTGTTGCAAAGGGGTTTCTCTTCACCATGGAAATTATTCTGCAATCATCCACCACTTTTGTCTTCTGTGGGCATCCAGGTCTTTTTGCATTGATGAGTTTACCAGTGCTTTCTTTCTTTCTCAGGATGTACCAAACTGTAGATTTTGCCACTCCTAATATTGTAGCAATTTCTTGGATGGGTTTTTTTTCTGTTTTCGCAGCTTAAGGATGGCTTGTTTCACCTGTATGGAGAGCTCCTTTAACTGCATGTTTTCTTCACAGCAAAATCTTCCAAATGCAAGCACCACACCTCAAATCAACTCCAGGCCTTTTATCTGCTTAATTGAGAATGACATAACGAAGGAATTGCCCACACCTGCCCATGAAATAGCCTTTGAGTCAATTGTCCAATTACTTTTGGTCCCTTTAAAAACAGGGTGGCACATGTTAAGGAGCTGAAACTCCTAAACCCTTCATCCAATTTTAATGTGGATACCCTCAAATAAAAGCTGAAAGTCTGGACTTTATGTCCATGTCCATTATATAACTATAACTTGAATATGTTTCAGTAAACAGGTAAAAAAACAAAATTTGTGTCAGTATCCAAATATATATGGACCTAACTGCATATTCTCAATTTTAACAATGTAGAATTACTTTTTGAAACATAGGACGGTGATGTTTTAGCAAATATAATTAATAAACATGTGTAGTAGAATAAACATACACATTCTTTCAATAAGATTAACATGGTATATAGCTAGATTGTAATTAATTTGTAACAGACGCGAGATGGACAATCGTAACAGAAGTAATGTAACAGACATCATTTTGGAACTCATAGGCTTGACTTTGGCATATAAATATGTTTTTATTATATCTCAGAAAATTAAAGTTATCTTTTAACATATCATTCATTAAAGATTACATGTTTTGTGACCTGATGGTAAAAAAAGAAATGGTTTTAGGTGAGTTTTTAAAAATAAGTTCATGTCCCCATTTCAGTACCCATAAGCGTGGAATCACTCATATATATATATAAATAAATAAAATAATATGAATATGAGGTGCTATCCTTAATATGTATATCATGATGGCTAAATGATGCATTGTGTAATTGTGTAAACCTGCATTTAACCCCAGTTACAACTAATCACTCTGTGTCTGTGTGTCAGTTCAGTGACGTGCTGCTGTACACGAGTCGGGGGATTACAGCATCCAATCAGTTTAAAGTGCACGGCCAACTCCCTCTTCGTGGAATGACAGTGAGTACATCATACCTTCTTTTGTTTGCTGCATCTCTGCATTTCACCTTTTTAGTTTCATAATGGCTATAATGCTCTGTACCTGTGCGATTTAGTAATCTGATTGTGTGTGTGTGTGTGTGTGTGTGTGTGTGTGTGTGTGCGCGCACGCAGATCAGGGAGAGTGAAGAGGAGTGGGGTGTTCCTCACTGTTTCACTCTGGTCACACAGCGTCAGTCAGTGGTGGTAGCAGCAAGGTAACGCACAAACTACTGTCATATCATCTCACAAGTCAAACATCTAGCTGTTCATAGAGGGTCTGCTAGTTTTTGTCGTTCAATCTGGCCAAGAGTCATTTGGTTGACCACAGATGCCCCTTTTCCACCAAAGCAGTTCCAGGGCTGGTTCGGGGCCAGTGCTTAGTTTGGAACCGGGTTTTCTGTTTCCACTGACAAAGAACTGGCTCTGGGGCCAGAAAAACTGGTTCCAGGCTAGCACCAACTCTCTGCTGGGCCAGAGGAAAGAACCGCTTACATCAGCGGGGGGGGGGTTGTTAAGACCAACAACAATAACAAGACCGCGAAAGATTGCCATTTTTAAGCGACGAGAAGCAGCAGCTGTACAAACGCGAAGTCATGCATTATTATTATCGTTGTTGCTGCTGCTGCTTCTTCAGTGTTGTTTTTGCTTCGATGTTCGCTCCAAGGTTTATGCAAACGCAGCGACGTAACTGACGTATCCAGCGACGTAATGACGTGTCTTCCCTTAGCACTGCGAGCTATGGAAAAGCAAACTGGTTCTCAGCTGGCTCGCAAGTTGAACGAGTTGTGAACCAGCACCAGCCCCGAACCAGCCCTGGAACTGATTTGGTGGAAAAGGGGTAAGAGTGGAGTTCTGCATCACATGGAGGGGGAAACAGTTGTGAAAAACAGACCCATGTGCCTAGACATTTGTAAACACGGTAGAGTTTACATGTAACTCTTTCACTAAGGTTGATTGTGGTTCACAGTTACAGGAAGTTAGTTTATAACCAAAATATCTTGATTATGGTTAGTTACTTATATAATTAGTTACATAAAGCTGCAGTCACACTACAGCTTGCGATGCTTTGCGATGGGTTATCAATGAAAATGAGGCGTTTTGGTGACAATGCATGGTGACATACAGGCAAGCTAAAAGTTGTGGTCACACAACAGGTGAACACTTGACCGTCTTACGCCTTTGCGCGCTCGAGCAGCCACGCTCGCCCACAGGATCCGGTCGTTATGGGAAACACCTGATGCTGATTTGAGCACAATCAGCACGCGCATATGAGGACACAGAGAGGCTTTGGGAAGTATTATTATGATCACGGTCATGTTTGTTTCTAGCCGTGTTTGTGACTCTGCTTTCGGTTTCATTTGTCTTGTTTTTGTAAATATCACGCCTGCTAATAAACACACTCTTCCTGCACTTAGATCCGTCTACCGCCGCATACCTGACAGAATACTTGCAAAGTCTCTGCGAAAACAGCGTCCTTGTATGTGCGTGCTGATTGTGCACAAATACCCCCCCCCCCCCCCCCCCCAAAAAAAAACACATAATGTGGGGAGATATAGCCATCGCTCTGTCTGTCTGTAAACATTTTAGTTTCTGGAGCGTAACTCAAAAACTATTAGGAATTTTTCACGAAACCTCACAGTTATGCGAAGTGACCAGAGGAGTTGTGCTTTTTGACATTTTGGGATTTCTGTGATCCCCCCCCCCCCCCCCCCCCCCCGTATTTCCATGGCAACCAATTCAACTTTGGAAAATTTGGAGTGGGCTTTCATGTGGGGACTGGGGGGGGGATACATCATCTCCTGATGACTCTTGTTAAGTCTCGGTGAAGGTTAGGTTATGCCAAACCGCTGTGTTGTTGAGACCCCAGTGAGCATCAGGGACATAAATTTGAGACAAATGCATCTCACAAGGCTCGACGAAGGTTTCCCCAAGCTTCAGGAAATATTCCCAAACCCATCTGCGAGTATTCTCCGCTTAGTTTGCCGACGAAAACATCGCCACCAAATTTCAATGCATGCATTGAAGTTTTTCACAACATTTTTGGTCACTCACGAGGCAGAGATGCACCCAAAAAAAACCAACTCCCGAAGCTTGGAGAACAATTGCCGTGTACTGCACAATTGGTGGCAATGCTACTAATTTTTCATCGCCAAGTATTCACAAACCCATCGCGAGCTGTAGTGTGAGCAGGGCCTAATGTAAACATAATGTTCCTTCCTAAATCATATTCCACTAGAACCATCATTGATCACTTGGTATTTGCTCTACTAGAGCAAAGAGTTAGCAAATCTATTTGTAGGGCTCCTTGTATTGATGTGTGTCTCTCTCTCTCTCTAGTTCTGTATCGGAGATGGAGAAATGGATGGAGGATTTAAAGATGGCTGTGGATCTCGCTGAAGACTCTAATGGTCCATCAGTAAGCCTGCTGACCAACAGCAATGACGTCAGTAAGTACTGATCCCATCACCCCGTTGTTCTTACGCCAGTCAGACAGAGCACTGTGTAAGACAGACTGAGCAACATTTACATGACCGAATAAAAATAATATTCTCATATTTACTCAGGACTTCATTTCATATAAGAGCTGCTCTCAAATTCCGTGTGTTTTATCAGACAGGAAGAATGGCGTAGTGTTTGCAGTATTGGATTGTCATGCTTAATGTGTTCAGTGCAAGTCTGATGGCAAAACTGTGTGTGTGAAATGATGTTGGTATTGATATTAAAGGAGAACTGAAGTCATTTTTAAACTTGCTTTATTTTTTAATTAACGTGTTATTCAATTACGTTTTCGGTTTGAGTAACCTTGTATCGTGACTCGTATCGGCAACTAATTGCAATTAAATATTATACTTATCGGCCTATTCGGTTTTTAGCCATGTTGAATTTGGTTCGTTCGGTCCACAGCAGGCATCGCTTATCCGCGCAATCTTCACGAGACTCGTGCGAGACTTCGAAACGTGAAGTGTCAGCCAGGTGTCAGTGCCGCCATTTTGAAAACTGTTTTCCAAACGAAGTATTGCACAAAAATGAGTTTAAATGACGATTACTGCCTACTTTCTTCAAGCTTTCCTGATTGCTATCAAAACAAACAAAACTTCCAGCTTGATTACATCAGCATTCGAAAGGGGGCGCACGCGTCTGTTGACAACGTTGGCAGATGTCGGTCACTTTGATTTCCGCTGTACGTTTTACTTCCGTCCTACGATGTCTCGCACAGGTCTCAACGAATCTCGTTTATGGCCATTGCTTTGACATATGGACTGATATATATTACATAGCATATTTCGATCACTCATAACTTGCTACAGCAGCGACAAAATAGCTATCAAAAATGCATTCCTCATCTCATCTCATTATCTCTAGCCGCTTTATCCTGTTCTACAGGGTCGCAGGCAAGCTGGAGCCTATCCCAGCTGACTACGGGCGAAAGGCGGGGTACACCCTGGACAAGTTGCCAGGTCATCACAGGGCTGACACATAGACACAGACAACCATTCACACTCACATTCACACCTACGGTCAATTTAGAGTCACCAGTTAACCTAACCTGCATGTCTTTGGACTGTGGGGGAAACCGGAGCACCCGGAGGAAACCCACGCGGACACGGGGAGAACATGCAAACTCTGCACAGAAAGGCCCTCGCCGGCCACAGGGCTCGAACCTGGACCTTCTTGCTGTGAGGCGACAGCGCTAACCACTACACCACCGTGCCGCCCAAAATGCATTCCTATATTTAATAAAATGAGAAACAGAATTTTGATGATGATAAATTTGCCTTTAGTTCTCCTTTAAAGGAACAGTCCACCGTACTTCCATAATGAAATATGCTCTTATCTGAATTGAGACGAGCTGATCCGTACCTCTCCAAGCTTTGCGCAACCTCCCAGTCAGTCAGACGCGCTGTCACTCCTGTTAGCAATGTAGCTAGGCTCAGCATGGCCAATGGTATTTTTTTGGGGGGCTGTAGTTAGATGCGACCAAACTCTTCCGCGTTTTTCCTGTTTACATAGGTTTATATGACCAGTGATATGAAACAAGTTCAGTTACACAAATTGAAAGGTAGCGATTTTCTATGCTATGGAAAGTCCGCACTATAATGACAGGCGTACTAACACCTTCTGCGCGCTTCGGCAGCGCATTGATATCTGAGCTCCGTATCAATGCGCTGCCGAAGCGCGCAGAAGGTGTTAGTACGCCTGTCATTATAGTGCGGACTTTCCATAGCATAGAAAATCGCTACCTTTCAATTTGTGTAACTGAACTTGTTTCATGTCACTGGTCATATAAACCTATGTAAACAGGAAAAACGCGGAAGAGTTTGGTCGCATCTAACTACAGCCCCAAAAAATACCGTTGGCCATGCTGAGCCTAGCTACATTGCTAACAGGAGTGACAGCACGTCTGACTGCGTCTGACTGACTGGGAGGTCGCGCAAAGCTCGGAGAGGTACGGAGCAGCTCGTCTCAATTCAGATAAGAGCATATTTCATTATGGAAGTACGGTGGACTGTTCCTTTAAATTGAATGCTAATACAGTTCCAGTTTCATTTGATTTGCTGTTTCATGAATCTGTTTATGTATAAATGGTACCACTGAGCCAAGCAATGTTTTTAGGCAAGTGTGTGATGATTAAGACGTACAGATTGGACAGCTAAAACTGGTCGTTATAAACGTCCCATTCATGTTTGCTAGATTAGCTTCATCGGTCCAGTGTGCTATTTTTTGAGCACCAATCATATCTTGCCTAATTGACTACATTTTGAGGTAAGGGGTACATTGTGTTCGTTCTTGACAAAGAAGTGGCTTTATTCAATTTTTAACGTCAGTGTGTGTGTGCGCGCGCACTCACACAGTGATCCGTATAATGAATTGTAGTTTTTGGGTGTTTTTCTTCTTTTTTCTTCTCTAATTGCATAGGCGTGATTTCTGTACTACGTTTTGGTGAATGTGTGTGCAGTATAAGTGTGTACGTGATTGTGTGCGGGTAGATGCGTTAACATCCTGAAATGTTCTCAGAGTCTGCAGGGGAGTGGGCCTCGGAGGTCGAGTCAGAGGATGACCTGGCTGGGTCGCGCACATCATTGGAGCGCCATGGCAACAGCTCAGCACATCACCGTGGCAACACCACGGTTCATGTTTGCTGGCATCGCAACACCAGCGTTTCTATGCTGGACTTTAGCATAGCGACGGAGGTACCAGGCTCTCCACTGCCTAACCACCTTTCTGTCTCTCTTTCTTTCCCCTCCTGTTGCCATGTGTATGGGTGTAACGTTTTTGTTCTAGGTAGCAGTGGTGTCTCCTTTCTCTGCTTATTTTCCACTCCAGTGTCTCCTGCAGTCTCTTAACCCTTACACGGACACTGTGTATGTGTGTGTTGTGTGTCTGTGTGGATTAAAGCATGCCTCACTCACGCTCACTTTCTTTCTCTTTCTGTCTGTCTGTCTGTCTGTCTCGTTGGCTGTGTCGGCCCCTGTCCTTTCCCTCCGAATCCCTCTCTGTCTCTCTACCCCTGGCCTCCCTGTATGTGTGTGTAGAGCCTCGTGCTACAGTGAGTGTGTGTGTCACACGGGGCCAGGGAGCAGTGCCTGTGTCTGTAGTGTGCTGGTACAGAATGCAGAGTCTCTCCTTTACTGACTGTTGCATCAGTCTGGAGGTAACACACCCAGACTTGGACTGTCTCTTTCACCAAGAGACCTTAAAGGAAATACGCAGAACCTTTATTTTTAAATACATTTCTGAGTGGATAGTATCTCCATCCTTGACTCTTGTATGCTGCATAAATGGGAATAATATATATATATATATATATATATATATATATATATATATATATATATATATATATATATTTTTTTTTTTTTTTGAGAGTTAAAATCGACCGCAAAGTTGGCATTCGAGCCGCTCCGCTGAGCCAGCCAGCCCTGAGTGTGTGACGTCACAGCAGGAACCGGTTTTAAAGTGCATATCGTGGGTAAATTCAGGAGCAAGATCAATGTAATTCTGCTATTTTATATTAAACTTGGGTCAAATATCTGTCACATTTTGTGCAATTTTTTTACCTTGCGCAATACCAGAAAAATTCAGTTGAAATCTAGGCATTTGAGGCGAATTGGTCCGCCTCTGAAAAAACTTGGCATTTGGATTTCCCGGCAAACATTGATTTTCGTGGTGTCGCGTGCGGGACGCCTCCCTCTGAATCCTACGTCAGCGCTGGTTCGTTTGAGAAAACGACCTGGTGGTTTTCTGCAAATTTCTTCAACGTTATCACGTAATTATTAAAATGGTTAACAGATGTATTGTAGGAGGGTGTAGCAACACCAATCTTGATGGGATTAGTACTCCTCGTTTCCCAAAAGACCGGACAATGAGAGAGAAATGGGAGCGCTTGGTGTACACAGGCTGTGCACTGAAACCGTGCAAAGCTCTCGCAGCCTGCTGGCGCTTCCACAGGTAATGTCACGAATCTGGCTCCAGACTCCCTTGGGATTTTTCCAGATGCGTTTTATTTTATTGTTTTCTGCTGTAGACAGATGGCCTTGTGCAAAATTACCCTTCTGGATGGGTGTGTAAAGGGACATACTTTCATATTAAAAAAAAAAATGAAATTGGTCCAGAATATGCACTTTAAGGCCGAGGCCTTTTACAGCTGCCAACCAAAGTCATATAAATAAAAATTTACGGTGAAAGTAAGAAATCCCGTTACCGACTTGCTCAACTAAGACTGATTTGACTTCATTGATTGTGGGTTGAGTCTCATTAAAACAGGATAGGTGCTATAACTTATGCAACATGCATGTACATGAATGCATTTTCACTGATAAAAAGTAAAAGGCTAATTAAATAATCAGATGAACTGAGACAATCACATTCTGAAGCAAATTAAATAATCTTATACCGGTAACTTAAACACACAATACAAGTTACATGTATTAATCTAAATGCAGGTAAACAAGTTGTTTTTGTTTTTTGTTTTTTTTAGCCAAATGAGAGTCTGAGCTTACCCGTCTGTGTTCTCGCTTCTTGAAGGCCGACCTTGTGGCTGATTTGTTTTGAAACAATCTGATTTTCAGTTGTTCGTTCAGTTCTCCGTTCATTCACTTCTTCCACGTAAGGGCGAGATATTGCTGCTGAGGTAAGCATATCCAGCGGAGAAATCAGACGGCTGATCCACTCTTTCTCCATACTGAGTACTCCGCCATTACTGCTCAGCTCAGGCAATTACTAAAACCCGGGACGGGACATCACTGATTTTAGCAACAATCGCAGGGAGGTAACTGCCTGAGCGATGACGTGTCATTTCCCATCCCGTTCCGTCCCAGGTTTTTACCAACAACCCTTGGCTCATACTTTGGGAGAACTGGTGCAACTGAACTCACTTTCCTTTTCTTGCAGTTTTTTCCTTTAATTGTTGGTACTGCACCCTCTTTCAATACGGGCTTATAGCCAACGCTCCTCAACAGATCAGAGGTCTCGTACGAGTCTTCAGTAAAATGTGCAGAGCAGAGGAGAGACCACTTCGTAGGCGCCCAATGTGCCCGTGAACTTCTCGCAAAACGCGTCCAAATCTTTGCAGTTTGAACATTCTTGGGCCATGAACACAATGTAAATCCACTTTCTGTCGTGTTGCTGCACTGGCCAGCAACACATCTATGTGGCATGGCGATAAATTAGCTCAAAATGGAGGATCGGAGTTGCGGTCAGCTCTGTGTTTTAGTATAACGGAAATGGCGATGAGACCGATAGACTTCCTGCTGTGACGTTACGGACGTCAAGGTCATTCACTCAGACCGCTACCTATATAAATCACTTTAATCGTAAAAATTACTATATTTGATTTATTGTTAACGCTTAAAACTATTCCTGTGCCATTCTTGAGGTCTCAAGGCATTTATAAACGAAAGTGAGGCCATGGCTCTGCGTATATGCTTTAAGCCCTGTTCTAACCCCAAGCCACCTTTACAACTAAATATTTTCATATAAATGAATATTTTATGATGTAGACCTGTAACGTGCATGTTTTTAAAGAACAGTAGCATGCTAGTCACCTCAAGTTAAGAAAATGAAGACATGCCTCTAACTATGGCATTTCTGCTGTATGTTACTTTGACGACTAGTTTTCTTCATGTCTTTTCTCTATAAGAGACGTGGTGAATGGACAGCATTTTAAAGTAGTGCTGAAACATAGTTTGGTAGTTAGGCCAGTTTACACAAAGTATTACTGAAACACTGTTTGTTCACTCAAATGTTTCTTATTCTTCCTCAGCTTGAACAGGCACGCAGTTTACCATCGTTTGAAATGCAGCTCAGTCTTCCGTACTTTTTTTTTTTAAATACTCCAACTCCAATTTTTCCCTTGCACAGGGTGTAGAGTTATTCAAATTATTATTATTATTCACACAGTCCCCTTTTGCATATGTTATGAATTTTTTATTTGAGTGATTCCACGCTTATGGGTACTGAAATGGGGACATGAACTTATTTTTAAAAATTCACCTAAAACCATTTCTTTTTTTTACCATCAGGTCACAAAACATGTAATCTTTAATGAATGATATGTTAAAAGATAACTTTAATTTTCTGAGATGTAATAAAAACATATTTATATGCCAGAGTCAGAACGTAACAGAAGTGTTGTGGACATATAGATTCTCAATTTTAACAATGTAGAATTACTTTTTGAAACATAGGAAGGTGATGTTTTAGCAAATATAATTAATAAACATGTGTAGTAGAATAAACATACACATTCTTTCAATAAGATTAACATGGTATATAGCTAGATTGTAATTAATTTGTAACAGACGCGAGATGGACAATCGTAACAGAAGTAATGTAACAGACATCATTTTGGAACTCATAGGCTTGACTTTGGCATATAAATATGTTTTTATTACATCTCAGAAAATTAAAGTTATCTTTTAACATATCATTCATTAAAGATTACATGTTTTGTGACCTGATGGTAAAAAAAGAAATGGTTTTAGGTGAATAAATTCATGTCCCCATTTCAGTACCCATAAGCGTGGAATCACTCATTTAATATTATATTCAATAGCAAAGTTATAAGATTCAGCGTTAATATATATTGGCCGTGTGCAATGAGTGCACTGGGATTATTTTTTGTTTGCATATAGTACAAATAAAACTCTCAGAACTGTTCCATGATGTGCAGTACTGAGAACATGGATAGGTGTGTGCAGGATTTATTATAGAAGCATAGAGTCCAATAACGTTCAGTCTTATTGAATAAACTCTCGAATTTTGATATTCACCCCTGTATGCTACGCTGGGTGGCATCGTTTTTAGAGGGTAGGATTCAATCTGTTAGTATAAACCCTTCATCTTCTCCACCCATGAAATTATTTGGAGGGATACCGCAAGGAACAAAGTTAGGCCCAATCCTTTTTTCTGTAATGGTCAACGATCTACTGTGTAGCTGGTTCCCCCGCGCTAAATTTGTAGACGACCTGACGGTCCTCGAAATAATCCCAAGAAATGCACCTTCTATCTTACCCTTACGTAGTTTCTGAGGTGCAGTCTTTCGCAGCTAATAACATGATGTGCCTAAATCCAGCGAAATGCAAGGTAATGTCGGTTGACTTTCTTCACTATAATAGTTATCAGTGCCCGCCTATTGCCATATGTGGTTCTTTTTTGGAATGAGTCGAGTCATTTAAATTTCTTGGAGTATATATTTCACATGACTTGACTTGGGCGGTTCACTGTGATTTATATAGTGAGGAAAGCAAATCGTAGGCTTTATGCCATTAGACAGCTTAAGCGCTGCGGAGTGCCTCCCTCTGATATTATTAAAGTGTACTGCTCACTCGTAAGATCGACATTAGAATACGCTTCTGTTGTTTTTGCCAGCCTTCCACAGTACCTTTCTGACGCTATAGGCCCTTTTCACTCACGTGACCTTCGTAAACGCGACCGCATTTTGGACATGAAGAAATGACGGTTTATGGCACAGACCCTTTCGGTTCTCGCTCATCTAGCTGCTACAATGACTGCTTAGACTGCAACAATAATACCTAACACACATTTAAGTATCCGTCGTAAAGACGTGAAACTCGTCGAGTGACGAGTGTGTTCATTGATAAGCTAACACAATCTAAAAGTAGACATACCATCACACTGCCCTGGCGCTGTGTACAGTTTACCTTCTATGGTTTGTGCACTCACTATTTGCCATCACTTTCTCCAACCCAGTGTTCGAACTATGCCGATATTTTCGGGGGGGGGGGGGTGCTTGCGCTCGTCTCAGAGCGCGGATCTCCAAACACATGAGAAGCCTATCTTACGCACATATCACGCAGACTCCACACACGCATCGCGTCTGAAGTCATAACTCATCAGGGGAAATCGTGTCCGCATTGGCATGTTCAAAAAACAACCTCGCGTCAACAATGATACCACACGCAAGAAAAAAAAACAGTCAGGCTACTCAACACATCTGATCCACAGCAGCACCAAAGCATCACTGGAAATCATGTCAACAACCAATCTTCCATTTCAACACGCGTCAACAAACAAATGGCACCACACACATGAACGAATCGGTCAGGCTACCGATTCCAAACCCACAGCAGACGAATAATTAAATGCATCTTACCTTAAAGCAGAATCGACCACTAAGGAAGTCTGTTGGCACACTTCCTTTCTACTAGTTTGTGTCCCCAACCTGGCAGCAGCAGTCGTTGTCATATCGGTTTATTTTATCTTTGATGTAAACACAACACTTTGGATATGCAAACGCTTCCCGTTACACACGATTGCTATGTCAATAAACATCATTTTGCCAATATTTTAGAGACCATCCATCTTCTCCGTCGGTCAGCATCTGTCGGGATCCGATAAAATGATAAATCTTGCCTTGTGTGTTGATGGTTACTACATCCAGGTGCACAACAATATAATGGCATGATGGAAGTCTTGCTGAAAGTAAAAACTTTCTTTGATGGCTATATTCCTTTCGATGCTTCGCCGTCGTTCCTCGTTGTTGGCTGTGGTAGACTACTGGTAGTTCATGTCCAAAATGGCGGCCGCGTTTGTCGTGACGTCACGTGGGAAGGGTCCATAGAGAAGATTCAGAAGCGTGCACTTTCTATCATATTCCCAGGCGTTGATTATAGCGAAGCCTTAACTAAAGCTAATTTAGTTACATTATATGATCGCAGAATTACAGCATGTAAGAAGTTTATATCTAAACTAAAGCCAGAAAACCCAGTATATAGCCTTGTCAAGTCGCTTGGTTGTAACAAGCTCGCGCTACGCATCAAGATCGGCCAACAAAGCTTCTGTACGAATTGTAGCAACTAATAGATTTAAGAACTTTGTTACCCACAAATTTGCGCAAGATTAATCCTGTGTTGCTTGACGTTTTATATATTGCGTATATATATAATGCTTTATTCATATTGTATTGTCTGGTATTTTATTGTTTCTGACCTAAACCTGTAATTCAGTTATTTTACTGCAAAAGGTTTAAATAAACATATTATTAATCACCAAGCACTAGATTAGGAACATCTGTTCCCCTGGTCATTTGAGGCAGCAGTGTAAAAGCATACAATCACACAGATGCAGGTCAAGAGTTTCAGATCGTGTTCATATCAAACATAAAACGGGGGGGAAATGTGATCTCGGTGATTTTGACTGACGATGGTATGGCTGTTACTGTACATTACGTTACATTAATGGCATTTAGCAGTCGCTGTTATCCAGAGCGACATAAAACATACCCAGAGCAGCAGTTGGGGGTTAGGCACCTTGCTCGAGGGCACTTTAGCCGTTCCTGCTGGTCCAGGGAATTGAACCGGCCACCTTTTGGTCCCAAAGCTGCTTTTCTAACCATTAGGCCATGGCTTCCCCATGATGAGTATTTCAGAAACTCCTGATTCCATGGGATTTCACTTCACACCAGTCTCTAGGGTTTATACAGAACGGTGCAACAAACCAAACAAAAGAAAGATTCAGTGAGCAACACTTCTGCAGGCAGAAACACCCTGTTGATGAGAGAGGTTGGAGGAGAATAGCCAGACTGGTTCGAGCTGACAGGAAGGCTACGGTAACTCAAACAAGCACTCTGTCCAACCGTGGTGAGCAGAACAGCTTTTCAGAATGCAGTCTAACCTTGCGGCAGATGGGCTACAGGAGCAGATGTATGACGCGAACATGAAATGTAGCGCTTGACCTGTAACAGCATGATTTTATGCTTTAAACTGCTGCCACATGATTGGCTAATTGAAAAAATACATTGCTGAGCAGGTCTTCCTAATAAAGTGGTCAGCAAATGTGCAGAATGGAGCCATATAATGCAACAGCATGTACGCCGTGATGTTTAAGCGATTTAATAATGCACTAATCACGGTGCCTGAGGGTCTTCTGTGTGGTGTTGCATGCCTTTATGCGCCACTTTAATTATATATCCTGGAGCTGTCGTGTTTTTGTCCGACGCTGGCCAAAAGACCCAAAGGGGGATCATGTCGTGGTACTGTCCATCCGTCCGTCCTCTTCTGAAATCAACTCGTCTCACAATTTTTGGAGGAATTTCACGAAACATGACAGGATTCTTTGCTATACGTCAGTAATACGCATATTCCAATTTCGTTCAGTCAAACTTGCGCTTTGACAATTTCATGAGGGTGTATTAAGCACTAGCGTAGATATAGTTGCCAGCGGAGGATCTTGTGCTCTCAGAGCACTCTCGTTTATATATATTTATTAGTTTACAAAAAAGATCCTCTCTTATGTGATGTAGAAACGTAAAAATATTAAAGTGCATATCACGGGTAAATTCAGGAGCAAGCTCAATGTAATTCTCCTATTTTATATTAAACTTTGGTCAAATATCTGTCACATTTTGTGCCATTTTTTTACCTTGCGCAATACCAGAAAAATTCAGTTGAAATCGAGGCATTTGAGGCGAATTGGTCCGCCTCTGAAAAAACTTGGCATTTGGATTTCCCGGCAAACATTGATTTTCGTGACGTCGCGTGCAGGACGCTTCCCTCTGAATCCTACGTCAGCGCTGGTTTGTTTGAGAAAACGACCTGGTGGTTTTCTGCAAATTTCTTCAACGTTATCGCGTAATTATTAAAATGGTTAATAGATGTATCGTAGGAGGGTGTAGCAACACCAATCTTGATGGGATTAGTACTCATCGTTTCCCAAAAGACCGGACAATGAGGGAGAAATCGGAGCGCTTGGTGTACACAGGCTGTGCACTGAAACCGTGCAAAGCTCACGCAGCCTGCTGGCGCTTCCGCAGGTGACGTCACGAATCTGGCTCTAGACTCCCTTGGGGTTTTTCCAGACGCGTTTTGTTATTTTATTTTTTTCTGCTGTAGACAGATGGCCTTGTGCAAAATTACCCTTCTGGATGAGTGTGTAAAGGGACATACTTTCATATAAAAAAAAAAACGAAATTGGTCCAGGATATGCACTTTAAGGGTTCCCCAGAATGAACAGCGAAATAACCCTTTTTTTTTTTGTTAAAATATATAAAAGTGTAGTCTTGCACAGCTAAAGGATCTTGAAAGGCATTCGAAAGCATCTCGTTGTATCCATAACTTCGTCAAATTAAAACACTTTAAAACTCATTAACTCCCTGACATGGAAAATATGTCGTAACTGTAAGGCATGTACACTCTTTAGAATACACAGCTAATCCACACTGACTTTGAACTTGGTCTGAAAGTTCACTCTGTCCATACGGCTTGTTGGCAGGAAGGTAGCGGAATGAGGATGAAAGTTGAAGGCAGGTGGTAAACGCCTGAGAGGTTTCTCTTTCACTGCAAAAAAAGATTTCCTGGTAAGAGAAAAGCTCTTTAATATGGATGAATTTATCTAATATTTCTTATTAGAAGATTAATAGAACTCAAATATAAGCTTTAGCTTCCTTTTAGATGTGTTTCCTCACTTCAAGCTTGAGATTGTCATTCTCTTGGCAGATAATTTTGCTTCTTTCTAGAATGAAATGCTTAAAATTGTCTTTCAAGCTTGAAATGAGGAAAAGCGTCTAAAAGTCAGATAAATAATCTTGTATTTGAGTTCTAATAATCTAAGAAATATTAGCTAAATTCACCCATATTTAAAGATATTTTTCTCTAAACATGATTTTTTTTTTTTGTAGTGGTTTAAGATTTTCTCGTGGGCGCACTCGGATTCTAAATGTTGATGCTTAGTGATTATCTAATGCAAAAAGATTACACTACATGCTTTGCAGAGAGAGCGATCTTTTAACAAACACTATTATTGACTTGTAACGAGTACACACGCGTGCTGAGCTCGCTCTCTTACTCTGTTTTATAGAACCAGCTGTCTGGGAACCTGCTAAGGAAATTTAAAAACAGTAACGGCTGGCAGAAGCTCTGGGTGGTTTTCACCAACTTCAGCTTGTTCTTCTACAAAACACACCAGGTGACCCCACACAAACATGTACAACCCCGATTCCAAAAAAGTTGGGACAAAGTACAAATTGTAAATAAAAACGGAATGCAATGATGTGGAAGTTTCAAAATTCCATATTTTATTCAGAATAGAACATAGATGACATATCAAATGTTTAAACTGAGAAAATGTATCATTTAAAGAGAACAATTAGGTGATTTTAAATTTCATGACAACACATCTCAAAGTTGGGACAAGGCCATGTTTACCACTGTGAGACATCCCCTTTTCTCTTTACAACAGTCTGTAAACGTCTGGAGACTGAGGAGACAAGTTGCTCAAGTTTAGGGATAGGAACATTAACCCATTCTTGTCTAATGTAGGATTCTAGTTGCTCAACTGTCTTAGGTCTTTTTTTGTCGTATCTTCCGTTTTATGATGCGCCAAATGTTTTCTATTGGTGAAAGATCTGGACTGCAGGCTGGCCAGTTCAGTACCCGGACCCTTCTTCTACGCAGCCATGATGCTGTAATTGATGCAGTATGTGGTTTGGCATTGTCATGTTGGAAAATGCAAGGTCTTCCCTGAAAGAGACGTCGTCTGGATGGGAGCATATGTTGCTCTAGAACCTGGATATACCTTTCAGCATTGATGGTGTCTTTCCAGATGTGTAAGCTGCCCATGCCACACGCACTAATGCAACCCCATACCATCAGAGATGCAGGCTTCTGAACTGAGCACTGATAACAACCTGGGTCGTCCTTCTCCTCTTTAGTCCGAATGACACGGCGTCCCTGATTTCCATAAATAACTTCAAATTTTGATTCGTCTGACCACAGAACAGTTTTCCACTTTGCCACAGTCCATTTTAAATGAGCCTTGGCCCAGAGAAGACGTCTGAGCTTCTGGATCATGTTTAGATACGGCTTCTTCTTTGAACTATAGAGTTTTAGCTGGCAACGGCGGATGGCACGGTGAATTGTGTTCACAGATAATGTTCTCTGGAAATATTCCTGAGCCCATTTTGTGATTTCCAATACAGAAGCATGCCTGTATGTGATGCAGTGCCGTCTAAGGGCCCGAAGATCACGGGCACCCAGTATGGTTTTCCGGCCTTGACCCTTACGCACAGAGATTCTTCCAGATTCTCTGAATCTTTTGATGATATTATGCACTGTAGATGATGATATGTTCAAACTCTTTGCAATTTTACACTGTCGAACTCCTTTCTGATATTGCTCCACTATTTGTCGGCGCAGAATTAGGGGGATTGGTGATCCTCTTCCCATCTTTACTTCTGAGAGCCGCTGCCACTCCAAGATGCTCTTTTTATACCCAGTCATGTTAATGACCTATTGCCAATTGACCTAATGAGTTGCAATTTGGTCCTCCAGCTGTTCCTTTTTTGTACCTTTTAACTTTTCCAGCCTCTTATTGCCCCTGTCCCAACTTTTTTGAGATGTGTTGCTGTCATGAAATTTCAAAACGTCTCACTTTCGACATTTGATATGTTGTCTATGTTCTATTGTGAATACAGTATCAGTTTTTGAGATTTGTAAATTATTGCATTCTGTTTTTATTTACAATTTGTACTTTGTCCCAACTTTTTTGGAATCGGGGTTGTACACACTCAACTGTTTACGCTAAATGTCTTGTGTACCAATGAAATGTCTGAGTGGTGTGCTACATAAAGGGCTCTCTCTCTCTCACTCACTCAGGATGAGTATCCATTGGCCAGTCTGCCTCTGTTGGGTTACTCGGTAACTGTTCCAGCCGAGTCAGAGAACATCCATAAGGACTATGTGTTCAAACTGCACTTCAAATCCCACATCTACTATTTCAGATCCGAGAGCGAGTACTCCTTTGAGAGGTATGCCGTGTGTCCGAGTGACTGAGTGAGATCACACTTGCATGTCTCTTTAGCTAGAAGTTCAGGTATTAACAAAATAATGGAGGTAATGTATATAATCGTAGCCAGTATATTTTATAAACTGTAATCTGATGTGTGTGTGTGTTAGGTAATATAATGTTCAGTAATGTATATCGCACTGTTTTGTGCTGAATGCAGGTGGATGGAGGTGATTCGAAGTGCCACCATCTCCTCCAGCAGAATTCGTTATCTCAACCGCAAAGAGCCCTATTGAGCCCAGCAGCTTTAGGGAGCAACTGTGTGTGTGTGTGTGCGCGCTTGTGTGAGTATGTGTGTCTGTGTACAAGTGTAGTCTGATCTTGATGATCAGTTTGTGTTATCTCTTTAAAACAAAAAAAATCACCTTTTGTGACATTAACGTTTTCTATCATGATTTTACACACCATAAGACATTTTTTTGAGTGCGTCTGACCGTCTCCATGGAGAGTCCTGGTGCTTTTTTAAATGGTGACACGTCTGCTGCACATCGTATTTTTCTGCATATCAGCTTTTTTCTGCGTTTTCCTGCATTTTTACTGGGCTGTTTAGCCTCTTTTATAGAATCTCATTTTATATACTATAATTAATTATCTATCTGTGTGCACTCTGTTTGCCATAAATGTCACTTGTTACTTCATAGAAGGCCCATCAATACTGGTGCCCTGAATTTCTTTTCTTTTCTTTTTTTTTTAATGTAAGCAAGCTCATGTCCGTTTTATTTTAGTAAAAACGGTTTGGTCATTTCTATTAACAGACTTCTTGGAATCCATTAGTCTGTGTGCCATTTTGGATGCGTTTCATCTAAATACATTTTAAATTTATTAAAAAGGAGCCTTCATACATCTAGGTTTTAGAAAGGTTTTAAAAAAAAAAAAGTAAGCTTTTAACGTTATTCAACTCAGTTTGTTTGGATGTTAAATTACTAAATTGAATAGGAATTTTTAAACAGGTTTCACAATAAGATATAAGGTGCATAATAACATACATGTCTTTTTATTCCATTAAGATGAGTGTTGATAATGACATTTCTTAATTCAGGGTTGTTAAATATTGCTGCCATTTTAGGAAATAAAATCATATTATTAAAGCGACAGTATAGTTAGAGTAGCCACGCTTCATTCTCAACAGACACTACATATATGAAGAATGCCATCGAGGAAGTAAAGCTTTAAAGTGTAGAGTTATACATGATTTTGTAGTTTCATACATATTATTTACTCTGAGATGACAAGGCTGCCTCATGCGAAGGTTTGAAGTCGTGGTTTATCTGTGAAGAACAGGGAGCAGGAGATGACTTTGGCAAGGCGTGTCTTAAGTGTCTATTACTTTTACTTTGGACAGAGGATGAAATGTTTCATATTACAGATAATTAAAGAGAGAAACAGAGTGTTGTATGGATATGTAAGCAATAAAAACATTTGAACATCTAAGAATGATCAGTGTTGTAATGTGTTTGTGTAGATTTTTGGGGGTGAGGTTGTGGGTTGGGTTTTTTTTTTCCCTTTTTGTGACATTTTGTGCTTGTTTTCCAGACACAGGATAGATCAGACAGTGAGATTAATGGATTTTTCCAATGAAGAGCTTTTTTTTTTTTTTTTGTGGAAAATTCAGCCTTGTAAAAACAGTTCCAACCTCTAGATGGCAGTAAACTTAACATTTGACCTAATGAAGCCTGGGAAATGTTTGTACTTCCCACAAATAAAGCACATAAAGTGCTTTACAAATGAAGTGTGGTGGTGTGACCTCTGTAACCTTTGAACAGTACAGTGAAGCTCGGTGTGGTTTCGGCGAGAGCACGCCCGTTAGAGGATTTCGACAGGAGCCGCTGCCTGGTGTGTTACCAAGGATTTGACTATGACCTCCTAAAAAGTGAACTTCCTCTTCGGCGATCTCATACCAAGCCACCTCTGATGTGTCAAACACTTGTGTATCAGCAGAAACAAAGGAACATGTTTTACAGTGTTTAATGTATCAATGATAAGAAATATCTTGGTTTAGATTGTTATATTTTCAAAATAACTTGACTGATACTTGGGATTTAGTTTCACTCATGCATTTTCAGTAACTCTACTTCTCCTGGTCAAGGTCACAGTGAATTCGGAGCTGAACTCTAGAACACTGTGTGCAAGGCAGGAGAACTTATCCCGGTTCGGAAACCAGTCCATAACAAGGCACCATGCACGCGTGTGAACATGGGAAGAACATGCGAAACTCCACACTGACTCAGGATCAACCCTGGAGCTGTGAAGCACCACTGCTGTACTAGTGTGCTCCTGAAATCTAGCTACTATAGTGAACTTCAACATTGGTTCTACAGTCGTGTCCAATTAATAGCTGGAAATAGACCATGGAGGAAGCCATTGTAAGGATTTGTCCAAATTACCAAGATGAACTACTCAAATCTCGGAGATGAAATTTCTTCTGTTCCTTTTACGTTTATTTTGCGTTCACGTTCGGATTACAAGTCGCGTATCAGCTTTGTGAAACTGTAGTCACAGAGCATGACTAATTTAAGCTGGTAGGCCTTATTTAGCTTTCCTTCGTTTGTAAATGCCTATTTATAATTTTAACAAAGTTTTTCCATTCTGTGGTTCTGTTAATATATCACATGGGTGTTCTTGAGAAATGGGATGTGTATGCCTTACGAATATCCAGGTTTCTCACAGTGGAGCCAGACTATCCAGGGCCCCTAGGTGGGGGATCTCTCACGAGGCCTAGATTAACAAGTTTGCATTCCTATAGCATGGAAAAAGCCCACAGTGAGTGTGTATGCATCGAGCATGGAAATGCCTGGAATTTCCTTGATGTACAGTGACGTATTTTAGTATGCAGGTTTGGATACATGTATGTATATTTAAAATGGGCCAGATATGGGAGCTGCTGCACTCTCTGAAGGGTTGCCATGCTGGATCGACTGCTTCCACTTCAAACAGGGTTTAAAGGTTATGCATGTCAAAATTTTAGTTTAAAGCATTCCAGAGTTAACTAAAATCTCATTCATCTCATCTCATTATCTGTAGCCGCTTTATCCTTCTACAGGGTCGCAGGCAAGCTGGAGCCTATCCCAGCTGACTATGGGCGAAAGGCGGGGTACACCCTGGACAAGTCGCCAGGTCATCACAGGGCTGACACATAGACACAGACAACCATTCACACTCACATTCACACCTACGGTCAATTTAGAGTCACCAGTTAACCTAACCTGCATGTCTTTGGACTGTGGGGGAAACCGGAGCACCCGGAGGAAACCCACGCGGACACGGGGAGAACATGCAAACTCCACACAGAAAGGCCCTCACCGGCCCCGGGGCTCGAACCCAGACCTTCTTGCTGTGAGGCGACAGCGCTAACCACTACACCACCGTGCCGCCCGTTAACTAAAATTATCAAACTAAATGTGAAGAAATGGGTTTTGATGTTATGTCCAAGACATCGTTGTATTGTGTTGCAGAGCTATCTTCTGAAGTTAGCATGCTAAAGAGCTAGCCCCGGCCCACTCATCTTGTAATACCACTTTGGGCCCCAAAAGGCGAGAGTGAATCACTGTAGCGTCCAGTCTGTCCTCAGTCCAACATGAGCATGAAGTCATCAGTCAGATGTTACACATTTGATAAGTTGAGTGAACCTACTTTCTAAACTTGAATATCGGTGGTTGTGATGTAACCTGGAGAGTCATAGCGAGTTCAAGACCGTCGCTAATGTGTGCTGAAAAAGACACTATATTTGTCACTAAGCTCTTTTTTTGAATTGAAGTTGCTGAAGGTCTAAAATATCACCAAATCTAGTGACAAAGTTTCTAAGTTGGCATCACTGGCGGACCATTTGGACCAAGAAATGGCTATTGGTGTCGGACTTAACAAGCGGATAGAAGCAAAACAAGAGTTAACATTGCCGTTGCTTTCCACCGCTGGAGACGACTCTTGGTGAGTAAAGGAAAGAAGGTTGATGCAGAACTCGCAATGTTTCTTCTAGACTGGTAAGTAAATAGCTGTTAATGTTAAAGTTGGCTATTTAGTGAGCACTTATAAAGATTATAAACTGTATATTACTGACTGTATTGATATGTTTGCTAAAATAGCTATTTGTTGCTACAGGGTAAAGACCAGTTAGCTATTTGTTGCTACAGGGTTAAGACCAGTAGCTGTATATGACTAGCTCGATTAGCTTGTCCTCTAGCTGGCGAACAAACTGAGGCATTCCTCGAGAAGGGAAGATGCCCCAACTTTCTGGTGATATACTGCCCCCCTATTTGTTTGGAGTGTGGAGTACGAATTTTCCGGGTAGCTAATAGTTGCAAATGGCATCTTTAAGACACACTCCTTTACTGTACACCTGTTTTAAATAATATTCCCGGCTTGAAATTGTCACCCTGATGACCATCGGACGTGGTGGTTTGCCCTCCTTTGGTTTAGCACGCAATGTATGGTGGGCCCTGTCAAGCCCAGCTTTCTCATCAAGTCCCAACAAGTCCATCAAAAGTTCAGTCACAAACTCTGTAGGTCGGGGACCCTCAGTTCCCTCCGGCAGACCTACTAATCAAATATTATTCCACCTAGAACGTGCCTCCAATTCTTCACACTTCTTGCTCAGAGACTCCACCGCTGCGGTGAGCTTGGCCACATTAGCCTGCATGCTAGTTAGCTGGTCCACATGCTCATTAGCCGAGCGCTCCAATCACAAATAGTCCCACTTTGCTGAGAGACTTTTTCTTCCAATGGTTTCAGAGCGGTCGGCACTTCCTTCTTAACCAACCCTGATATTATTGACTTGAATTTTGTGACAATTTCAGTTCGTAGGTCATCCATCGTTACCTTAATGCTATGTAGCATCTCTTCATTAGCATCCGGCTTCTCTGGGAACTCAGGCTCTGAGGGTTGGTAGTGCGGCCTACCTTGGCCAGATTTGGCAGACTTGTTTTTCGTCCGAAAACTCCACATTTATCCGGTTATGGCTCCAAAGATGCAGAACACTTTAATACCAGTTCAGTCACATAGCCATGGCAAACAGTGGACAAACTTTATCACATTCCCAAGAAGTTACCGTAAAACACGTCCTACATCTTGCGCGTTCCGACACTCCCCCACACCTGTTTTACAACCCCGATTCCAAAAAAGTTGGGACAAAGTACAAATTGTAAATAAAAACGGAATGCAATAATTTACAAATCTCAAAAACTGATATTGTATTCACAATAGAACATCGACAACATATCAAATGTCGAAAGTGAGACATTTTGAAATTTCATGCCAAATATTGGCTCATTTGAAATTTCATGACAGCAACACATCTCAAAAAAGTTGGGACAGGGGCAATAAGAGGCTGGAAAAGTTAAAGGTACAAAAAAGGAACAGCTGGAGGACCAAATTGCAACTCATTAGGTCAATTGGCAATAGGTCATTAACATGACTGGGTATAAAAAGAGCATCTTGGAGTGGCAGCAGCTCTCAGAAGTAAAGATGGGAAGAGGATCACCAATCCCCCTAATTCTGCGCCGACAAATAGTGGAGCAATATCAGAAAGGAGTTCGACAGTGTAAAATTGCAAAGAGTTTGAACATATCATCTACAGTGCATAATATCATCAAAAGATTCAGAGAATCTGGAAGAATCTCTGTGCGTAAGGGTCAAGGCCGGAAAACCATACTGGGTGCCCGTGATCTTCGGGCCCTTAGATGGCACTGCATCACATACAGGCATGCTTCTGTATTGGAAATCACAAAATGGGCTCAGGAATATTTCCAGAGAACATTATCTGTGAACACAATTCACCGTGCCATCCGCCGTTGCCAGCTAAAACTCTGTAGTTCAAAGAAGAAGCCGTATCTAAACATGATCCAGAAGCGCAGACGTCTTCTCTGGGCCAAGGCTCATTTAAAATGGACTGTGGCAAAGTGGAAAACTGTTCTGTGGTCAGACGAATCAAAATTTGAAGTTCTTTATGGAAATCAGGGACGCCGTGTCATTCGGACTAAAGAGGAGAAGGACGACCCGAGTTGTTATCAGCGCTCAGTTCAGAAGCCTGCATCTCTGATGGTATGGGGTTGCATTAGTGCGTGTAGCATGGGCAGTTTACACATCTGGAAAGACACCATCAATACTGAAAGGTATATCCAGGTTCTAGAGCAACATATGCTCCCATCCAGACGACGTCTCTTTCATGGAAGACCTTGCATTTTCCAACATGACAATGCCAAACCACATACTGCATCAATTACAGCATCATGGCTGCGTAGAAGAAGGGTCCGGGTACTGAACTGGCCAGCCTGCAGTCCAGATCTTTCACCAATAGAAAACATTTAGCGCATCATAAAACGGAAGATATGACAAAAAAGGCCTAAGACAGTTGAGCAACTAGAATCCTACATTAGACAAGAATGGGTTAACATTCCTATCCCTAAACTTGAGCAACTTGTCTCCTCAGTCCCCAGACGTTTACAGACTGTTGTAAAGAGAAAAGGGGATGTCTCACAGTGGTAAACACGGCCTTGTCCCAACTTTTTTGAGATGTGGTGTTGTCATGAAATTTAAAATCACCTAATTTTTCTCTTTAAATGATACGTTTTCTCAGTTTAAACATTTGATACGTCATCCATGTTCTATTCTGAATAAAATATGGAATTTTGAAACGTCCACATCATTGCATTCCGTTTTTATTTACAATTTGTACTTTGTCCCAACTTTTTTGGAATCGGGGTTGTACATAATTACACCTACCAGCCCTGGGCAATTCCTGGGCTAGGCTTTGGATCCACTGCAACTTTGATCAGGATGCTGAAGCAGTTACTGAAAGTGAGTGTGTGCGCCCCCTGGGCAATAATTCCTGCCTGGTGTGTTTACAAAACTCAAGAGGAAGCCTAATAATACAAACTTATTTAAATATCTTTTCTATAAAGAGATGTTTGCTTCCATGAATGTTAAATAGTTGTGGGTGTTGGTGCTTTGAAACTGTTAGTAAATTTTCTGCAGTGGGAAAGTTTTCATTCATTCATCTTCTGCAATTGTTTTATCCTGATCGGGGTCATGGTGGACCCAGAGCCTGTTCCAGGACCACTAGGTTTGAAATGAGAATACGCATTGGATGGGACGTCAGTCCGTCACAAAGCAACTCTCACTCACTTGTACACTCATTCCCACGTGGGGCAATTTAGGATCGCATATTATAGGAGTGTTAAGAAACCCATACAGAGAATATGTGAAGGTCTACACTGACAGTAACACAAGCTCAGGCTTGATTGAGAATGCTATCCTGTTGGGCACTAGAAAGAAAAATGTTCAGGTCAGGTTGCAACGCATCACTTTGTTGTTGATTATTTTCCTTTAACGGCGTGCCCTGCAATGATGCGTCCATTTTATAATAATATTCTTCAGATGTATCGTTCATAGATACACGGCATGGTGTTGGGCGGCACGGTGGTGTAGTGGTTAGCACGGTCGCCTCACAGCAAGAAGGTTCCGGGTTCGAGCCCAGCAGCCGGCGAGGGCCTTTCTGTGCGAAGTTTGCATGTTCTCCCCATGTCTGCGTAGGTTTCCTCCAGGTGCTCTGGTTTCCCCCACAGTCCAAAGACATGCAGTTAGGTTGACGTGGGGCGGCCTTGGGCCGAAGTGCCCTTGAGCAAGGTACCTGACCCCTGACTGCTCCCCGGGCGCTGTATGTGGCTGCCCACTGCTCCGAGTGTGTGTGTGTGTGTTCACTGCTTCAGATGGGTTAAATGCAGAGGATGGATTTCACTGTGCTTGAGGTGTGCATGTGACAAATAAGGTTTCTTCTTCTAGATTGTAAGGTGTGTGTGTATATATGTATGTGATATATATACTTTTATATACACACACACACACGCGCATATATATATATATATATATATATATATATATATATATATATATATATATAATGTGTATGTGTGTGTGTGTATATAAAATATAAAGTGTGCGCGTGTATTAGGGTGCATCAGTTGCCCTCACTTTCATAAAGTCTGATGCATTTTTGTTTGGGTGTTCCTTTTCACCAATAAAGACATCCTGTAAAATTTTTTTAACATATTCAAAAGTCTAATAGTGACACCATGAGGTTCATTTTTTTGCCAAAAAACGCTTATGTTTTCGCTTAAGGTTTGAATCACAATGTTGGACTCCATTTATTGATTTCTCATGACCCAGAGATCATGTTAAGAACCTTTGCAAGGGATTGAGAAGCATTAATGTGATTCATAATACATTTGTATTGTTTAAAAGTAGCTGAACAGCTGAAACTCAAACTGTGCTTGATAATATATTTAGAATATGTACTAAAAATGTGTATCTAAGATATTTGGTATACTCTATAAGGTGCCATAATGTTTCATGAAAAGTGATCGAAATTTTGCCATAAAAGTCATAAAATAGCAGTTTTTTCCATAACTTTGAGCTCCTGGTGCCAC